>NC_051156.1:170680290-170882790 GCF_013339745.2 Dermacentor silvarum | reverse complement strand
TGCCTCTCCCAGCGATATCCAATTACCCCCGTCTTGCGCTAGCTGATTCCACCTTGCGCCTGCAAATTTCCTCATTCCATCACCCCACCTAATTCCCTGCTGTCCTCGACAGCGCTTGCCATCCGTTGGCACCCATTCTGTAACTTTGTTGGCCAACCGGATATCTGCCATACGCATTACATGACCTGCCCAACTTCATCTTTTTATCTTAATCTCAACTAGAATATCGGCTATCGCCGGTTTGCTCTCTGATCCACACAGCTCTCTTCCTTTTCCTTGACGTTACGATTATCATTTTCGTTACATCGGTCCTTGCGCGGTCCTTAATTTCTTCTCGAGCTCATCTTTTTCTTTGAATGTCATCATCATCATCATCAGCCTATTTTTTTATGTCCACTGCAGGACGAAGGTCTATACCTGTGATCTCCAATTAGCTCTGTCCTGCGCTAGCTGATTCCAGTTTCCTCCTGCAAATTTCTCAATTTCGGCACCCCACCTAGATTTCTGTCTTCCTCGACAGCACTCCCTTTTCTTGGCGCCCATTCTGTAATTCTAATGGTCCACCGGTTATCCACCCTGCGCACTATACATGGCCGGCCCAGCTCCATTTTTTTTCTCTTAATTTCAATTAGAATATCGGCCATCCCCGTTTGCTTTCCTGTCTCTTAACGTTAGGCTTAATATTTTTCGTTCCGTCGCTTTTTGTGCAGTCCTTAACTTGTTCTCGAGCTTCTTTGTTAACCATTAAGTTTCTGCCCCATATGTTAGCACTTGTAGAATGCAGTGGTTGTACACTTTTCTTTTCAACGAGAGTGGTAAGCTCCCAGTCAGGATTTGGCAATGCCAGCCGTATGTACTCCAATCTTTTTTATTCTTATGTAAATTTCCTTCTCATGATCAGAGTCCCGTGAGTAATTGACCTAGATAAACGCACTCCTTTATAGACTCTAGACGCTGACTGGCGATCCTGAAGTCTTGTTCCCTTGCCAGGCATTATCTTTGTCTTCTGCATATTAATCTTCTACCCCACTCTTACACTTTCTCGGTTAAGGTCCTCAATCATTTGTTGTAATTCGTCCCCAGTGTTGCTGAACACGACAATGTCATGTGCAAACCGAACGTTACTGAGATATTCGCCGTTGATCCTCACTCCTAAGCCTTCCCAGTCTAATGGCTTGAATACTTGTTCTAAGCATGCAGTGAATAGCGTTGGAGAGATTGTGTCTCCTTGTCTGGCCCTTTTCTTGATAGATAATTTTCTACTTTTCTTGTGGAGAACCAAGGTAGCTGTGGAATCTTTGCATATATTTGCCATGATATTTTCGTATGCCTCCTGTACTCCTTGATTACGCAATGTCTCTATGACTGCTGGTATCTCTACTCAATCAAATGCCTTTTCATAATCTATGAAAACCATATAAAGGGGTTGATTGTACTCCGCAGATTTCTCGCTTACCTGATTGATGACATGGACGTGGTCCATCGTAGAATATCCCTTTCTGAAGCCAGCCTGTTCTCTCGGTTGACTGAAGTCGAGTGTTGCCTTCATTCTATTGGAAATTATCTTGGTGAATATTTTACACAATACTGAAAGCAAGCTAATGGGCCTATTTTTCTTCAATTCTTTATCGCCTCCCTTCTTATGAATTAGGGCAATGTTGGCATTCTTCCAGTTGTATAGTATAGTTGAAGGTAAAGTTCTCTAAATGTAATCCTCATCAAATGCTGGCTTATAGCTTATCGCACTGAAAACCAGTGACCGGGCCTCTCTCCGGCGCGTCAGCAAGTTTCGGCGCGTTGCATTTCTTGTTCGTTGGTGAATTTTTTACTAGTTAGTTTAGTTTAGTATTACGTTAATAAAATGGTACCAGTCCCTTGCCCATAGAAGAGGGTAGGATCATCGTTAAAAGATAATGCCATTTTATAGACACTCCAAGCGGATTTCTGCCGTCGTCGTCGCCGTGAGGTTCCATATAGAGTCCAACGGCGATGAAATCGTCGCCGCGCTGTGTGTTGTATGTGCGCGAGGGACGCGCGCTTTCATGGGGAGCGAACGCACGGCGGAGAGCAAACGCGACTTCTCCCGTCGCGCGAAAGGCCGTTGGGGAACGGGAGAGAGGGAGGGGAGGCGACGTTTAGCTGCCGCACCAAATGCGTATTTATATAAAAAACGTTGCAAGGCCAGAAGGTGGTAAAGACTTCCGACGCTGCTCGACGAGTGTCCCGTTCTGATCTCGTCGTAAACCTCCGAGCTAGCATCGTGTTAGCATCAATAGTTAGCATCATGATCAAAATTATCAGGCGAATACGAAAACTACGAGGACATAATAACCAATTTTGACCAACCTTGCTCATTGAAAGCCCGGCCCACGCGGGGTTTCCCAACAAACACACTCAACTTGCCGCATCATCTGTGGCTATCGTTTGGCCTTTTCTTTTTAGCTACCTGCTTTTACTTCTTTTTTGAACCGAAACAATACCCTTCTTTAATTTTGGATGCGGAATATTTGTTGCCGCTCTGCAGGCAGTTAAATTACACATTTTCGTACTGATTTCGGCATCATTCCGCAATTATTCTACCCATATGGTGCGGTCGCGACCGCCGCATGGCCCGAGTATATATCACGATTTCTGCGATCATAGTTTTGTTCGTGCCTGGATTGTTTGTCTTTTTATGCGTAAAGTTTGGTATCTCTGACTGCGCAACATGTTTATTTGTCATGTCTAACGCATTATATACAGTGACGTTTGCTTAAATACGTAGATTTATTGGAGACTTATACGTGTATTTAAATATCTTGTTGCGAGGTGTTGTATATACAAGAAGTGAACTGTTTCCAGCGACACTTTTTTTTGCCCTTTATCAAGTTGTATCTTCGCACTTTTATAATCCATGCTATCTTCTAATTTATAATGTATATTTTGCGGAACTCCTGCTTTTCATATGTACTCACTGTTGCGACTATAATCTCGGTGTAATTATAGTACACGACCGGTAACAGTTGCTCCTGCGCAATCTATTGCAACAAATGACAGCGTCACTGAAGTTTTTCCCTGGCTGTTGCATATGTACAAAAATGTACACAAGGTTCTTGAATGACAAACATTCATCAAAATATATGTCCGCAGCTTGTTCTCTTCATGGCCTTTACGCTTTTCATATCAGCTGCACGCACTGATTTGCTGGTTTCGAACTGATATAGTACTAAAGTTCAGTGTGATATTTTCTTTACTTATTAAATAGACAAAAAAAGCGCGGAAGATTTGATACCAGTTATTCCTGCCACTATTTTTGGGACATTCGAATATATTCTGTTATGAAAAAATACATATTTCACTTGACAGTGCGTAGCGTTCAATAATTTGTTTGCAGCATCTAATATGCAATGACACTGACAATGCAGTTATTATTCATGTATTTGATCCCTCGACAAATATTATAAGGAGGAGGCCGCGCTGCAATGTCAGCCCCCCCCCCCCCCCCCCCCCCCCCCACGAACTAAATTTCTGGCTACGCCACTGGAAGGCTCCCTAATACGCACTGCGCGTCTCTTGCGCCTCTGGCAACATTCTGGCAAACGCGCGAGCGTATTTTATAAGAGCATGACGGCGGCTTTGTCTATCACTGCGCGAACGCGCATCGAATATCCCTAATGCTTTTATTGCAAAAAAAAAAAAAATGCGGCCAGCTTGACACTCGCTGGGCCAAGTCTGAAGAAACAGCGGAGTTGGGCGACGTTCCTTAGCAACTCGTTGATGTAGACTTAACGTGGCTTAACTCGGTTTTTTTTCGGCAAATTTGGGCTATCAGGGCAAGGCTAGGCTATCATGGCAAGGCTGGGCGTTCACGCTTAGCTTGATTCTCGCGTTCTCGGTATTCCTGATCGGCTCGGCGACGTCGCCTATCGGCGGCTTTGTGGCGAGGTAGGCTGGATCGGCACGAAGACGACGATTCCTTTACCGCGTGGCTTGAAGGCGCTTCTCTCGTCGAGCAGCCTCTTCTTCCGGCATCAAGGTGCGCTTAGGTCGAGCCATATCTCGGTTTGGGGTAGAGCGGAGAAATACCCGGGCGCCGCCGCGCGCACTCTTTCATTAGCGCGGTAACGTGACTCTGCTGAACACGTGCTCGGCGCAGCTATGACATCAATGTCCAGGCTCCTCTCTCGCGAGCATAGCGCGCGGCGCTATGGGGCTTCTGCGTTGCCCAGGGGGCGCTGCAAACATGGTGCTAAATAGCGCCCTGAATCCGAAACTGGGTAGTACCAAGCTCGGTCGTCTGCTTCGGAAAGCACGTTTACAATATGGACCCGCCACTTTCGGTTGTGTTGTACCACGGCTTGCAGCGAATATCGGGTGCCGAAGATTTTTTTTTTTTTTCATGGGTGGCATGCTGCGTGAAGGCAAAAAATTATGCAACGCCGAATACGTGTACGCCGTTTAAGAAATAAGCGGCGAAGTTTTAGCGCGGTGTCAATCGCAAGTGAAGCGAGTCACGTACGAAGTTGAACTTCAGGTAAGATTTGCACGCTGCTATATATTCAGGCGCACAAACGCGAGGAAATTCTTGCTATAAATGAATTCACAGCAGCGATAAGCAGACATCACGTGTACGGAACTGCTCGAGCGCACGACGGCACGCGCCGCGACGGCAGCGCTCCTTCAGCATGCCATGTAACGGCGGGCCTCCTGCAATATTTGTTGACTACATGCCGCTAAACAAGTAGTCATGCCTGCGCTGTACTAACGGCCATCTGTCCCTTTAGCAACTGATAAGTAACTGATGCAATGGATATGAGCTCGTGCGAATCGCGCGGCAGCGCGAGCTCGTGCGCTGCTCGCTTGATGTAGCTTTTAATGACAGCGCTCGAATATCGATGTGCTGTAATCAATACTGCCTTGCTGCGCTGCCTCAACGTGCTGGCTTGAGGTCAAGAATGAGCACATTTAACTCTCAAACCTGTGCTGCTCGTAGTGGGGTAGCGAAGTTATGCAGTGCGCCCGACGCTCCGCTTCGTGAGGCCTTGAAAGAAATCGATAGAATGTGATCTTGGGATTCAGGCCTTCTTGCTCGTGGCGGCTTACGACACAGCAGTAACGACGGTGACGCTTTTTCGCGGCTGAGCTAGGTCTCTCCGGATCGCGTCGCCGATGCCTTCTGCTTCCAGCATTACGTCCCACGGCACACGGAGAGTCCGGTTTCATTAAACTAGGCTGCAGCCACCTCGCAGCGTGGTCGGCGTGGTCTCTGAGAAGTGACGAGCCTTTTCGCACTCGCAACAGGGCAGAAAAAAGTGCGAATCGATGTATAAATCGGGCAAGAAACGTGCTTCGCCACAGCCAGGGCTCAATACTACCCAAGCTGGTACTACCCAAATATAACTTGTCTCGCCGCCACCAGGCGCCGCTACTATACCTCTAACTCCAGCGCAAGACGCCCATGCTCGCGACTGACGTGGTTCCTCCTTGCTCAACCAGTTTTAGCGTTGCACACCGGAATTTTGCCAAGATTAAACAGCTCCGCTGTTAAAAAGTAAGCAAGTGTTACATGTTCGTAAAACGTGAAAGCGAAAGCCGGCTAGCTGTAGAAGAAGACGATGTCGAACGCGCGAGCAGTGGCACGAGCGCGAGGGGCAGTCAGGTAACCGTATGACCAGCGGCATCGGAGCCAACTGTGGAAGAAGACGACGACGACGAACGCGCGAGCAGTGGCACGAGCGCGTCTCTGTGACCACGTGACGTGTGCAACCAGGCACACACTAGGCACACCTTTAGTAAGCCAGAACCATGGAGCAGCCGTGCCTTCAGACACTCTACTCTCCCTGTCAAGCCGTGGTTACAAAGTAAAGGTCTTTTTGTACCTTGGTCAGTAAACTGTTTAATCTGCAGGAAACCGGAAACAATAGAACATATTTTTCTAGACTGCCACGATGCCGTATTCCTGTGGGATATCTTGCAAAGAACTCTTAAAAAAGAATTGCCGCCCTTTTGGAATCCGGTTTCTTCCATGGGCGGATACAGGGGAAGTGCCGAGTGATATGCTAATGTTGCTTTGCATTCATAGCGTGTGAAAGACGAGGATGGATATTAGGCATGCTCATATACAAACTCACTCAGCAAGACACTATTTTGTTGAGAGTGTGATCCACACCCGAGACTTGTTCAGAGCCCAATGTGAACACCCAGAATGGCTACCGTATTGGATCAATTGGCTCCTGTCAAGCATTTTTAAGCCACATACACCGGCCAAGTCGTAGCTGGTGTATTTAGAATATGTACAGTCTGTATCTGATATTTTTTGTTTGTGTTTGTGAAATGGCAATAAATAAAGAAATAAAAAAGCAGCCGTGGCTTCAGGGAAGCGTGTTCGTCTCGCACCGTGGAGGCCCGGGTTCGATTCCCACCCAGACAGAAATATACCAAATTTTCTTTTGAAAGCCACTAATTTACTCGGTTCACAGGAACCTCCGGAGAAATGTGACGTCAATCCGAGCATTTTTAGACGCGTTCTTACGCTTTGCGGCGCCATCCATTTTTCGGCACGTCGCTGTTTCGCCAAGGTCACAGCAAGGTCCCCGCCAACATAGACATCTAAGACTTCAGCCTTAATAATGTACTTGTGGGAATCATGAACAGCGCCCATCAGCATAGAGTGAGCTCGCCGTTAGTTGGGAGAGCCGCAGATAGATGTTTCCTCATTGCATAAAATCAGCACCATTCAATAAAATAAATTTCGTGCGCCTTGTATTTTATACAGGATAACGAGTGTAGGGTCACCTATACAAGCCATAAACAACCTATACACAACCTGATAGGATGAGGTGGACAACTGGGTTCAGTAACGCTTCTCAGCGATTCCTGCAAGGAGAAGTTGCTTGAGCGAAACGTATCCCGCATAGTGCCTTTTAGAACACGCTCAAACTACGTGGGTGTGAAATTATAGCTGACAAATCACGAATAGCGTTATTTAAGCGCAGTGAGAATAGATACAACCTATAGCGACAGCACTGCCCTACCCTTTTTTGCCTCGAGATGCAGTGTCGAGTGCAGCTGAAGTTGCACAGATCATGGGCGCTTGCTCGGTCTCGTAGGGCAGTTTCGCCTCATGCGTCGTCGAAGTCCATGGGTGTCTCTCACTTCCATGCACTGGCTGCAGGAAAGATCCGTACGAGTCCTTCTATGCAGTCCTGAGCATGGTGCTGGCTATCGCAAACCTGGCATTGGGGGCTGCGTTGGTCTACTTCCTCATGTTCGCGGACAGTGAGTATTCATGGAATCGATGATGCGTCCGCCTACGAGTGGTCAGTTGCGTTGCTTTGCAGAATGAGCCTTGAAGCTGAGCGAATTCTCAAACATTCGAAACAAACAAACGAACGAAGGAACCTCAACGCACTTAGTGCAAATTATTGGATAGCTTGTTTTCGCTTCGTGATAAGGCAATGATAAACATATAGCGCGCTCGTAAAGACACAATCCGTAAATATGGCATTTAATGTATCGGCGGCGACTACAGAGGATGTCCGGTCCCGGCGATCCGTGTTCTATAGTGACGTAGTATGACCTCCTGTCCTTGCCCTATAGTTAGCGGCTGCGCCTAATGACGCACGTTGAATGGTTATTTATTCCAACATACGCCTTGCACGCCAATGCTTTTGCGAGCTGCGCCACGATTGCACTGGGTATGTGCAGCTCCTCAATGAACATCTCGCTGACTTGGGTTCAATAAATATGTGCCACTGATTGTGCGGCCCAGCGAGGGAACAGTTCTCAGCGTTTGTAGGCACAGTTCATCATTATTCTCGTCTCGACGCCACGCGCGGACTTCTGGCCCTAATCACTAGATGGCGGAGCCTGTTTAGAAAGAAGTGCCAGAGAGGAGGTCCGGTAGCGGCACGACGCGTTTCTATGCGTTCGCACTCACCCGCGCACCACGCATTTCGGAGGCCACGCGCCGGCTTCGCGGCGGTGCCGCTAGATGTCACCGAGTGTTATATAAGCGCGAAAGGGGAGTCCCACTGCACTACATGCCTCATACATTACTCGTTTCGACGGTGTAAATACAGTGTGTGACTATATTTATTAGATTCTAAATGCATTACCGTCGACAGTCATGATGAGGTGGGTTCCGCCAAATTCTTTATTGATATTTTGCGGAAAGTTAGTGCGCAAACCATGCAAATCTTGAAAAAAAAGGTACTGGCACTCATCAGAGAGCTCTAAGTATTTTTCTACAGTATATTTGTTTCAGCGAACCAGTTGCAGTTACGGTACCAGCAGGTGCAATTTCTGGTGACGTCACGATACACTTCCTCACTCCGTTCATGGGATCACTGCGCGTGACAAACGCGATTTGGCCAGAACAAGCACACGCAGCTCTGTCGGTTTATTTTTATTTTTTTATTAGCAAGGAGGGGGGTGCAATTTTTCCCGCAATGCAAAGCGTTGACAGCGACAGCAAAGTATAGCTCGCATCTTTCTGGGTAATATAATTTCCAGTACACATTTGCTAACGAACTAAACATGCATCCAAAAACACACGCAATAGAGTGTATTCGATGAACGCGAACACTCACCGTCAGAACGCTGGCGTGATGAGGAGCGCCGGCAGAGGGCAGCGTGGGTGCTTGTCCCACGCTGCCCTCTAGGTGGCATATGCCACCGCCCGATTTAAAGGGTTCAGCCTCATCATCCATCCATCCATCCAAAGGGAACGTTCCGAGCTGTCGCTCCCTTCACCGGTTAAATGGGGCCGCGTTTCCAAACACAGTAGGTCACGTGATATGTAGCACTGAGCGCAGGAGAACTTAAAGTGCATTAAGCCGCGAGGCCTTTTGGAGTTGCCCTTGCATGCTTTCCCTTCACCTTAGCACCAGCTGTAGATTACGTGACTTCCAAAGCACGGGCCACGTATCAGTTCGGCGGAAATCTGCAAGGTAGTGGAGGAAGTTTCATGAAAGGAAAAATTTTCATCAATCTGACACTAGCATAAAGCTACAAGGAAGCCCATACAGGTTTCTTAGAATGAAAGCTTCGCAAATGAAGAAAAACCTGTCCTGGTCTGGAGACTATCGGCTAGAAGTGTTTTTCCTTATGTCATGTTAAAGTATTTGGCCTGCGGACAGAATTATTTTATTAGATTATAAAATCAATATATGATAAAAAATGGCCAGGAAGCCAGAGCGACTTTTAAGGTTATGCAAAATGCTATGGTTGCAATGTTGCCTATGGTCATTGATTTATAAACATTACTTGCACGTCGCCTGGAACTGTACTAGGCGTAAGCAAGAAAAGTTGTAATTTGCAAATTTCTCTGAGGACAATTTTTCATGCGAATAAAACGTTTAACTTTGCACTCGGACGAGCAACGCTTGAAACAGCGAAGCTGGGCGATCGCAGCCCAGCATTTTCCGGAGTGCGCGCGAACTTCGCATCTTATTACTCATGATGATGATAATTTCTTTTCGCGCGTCTCTGACTTACGGCCGTCATTGCGCGTTGCATAGCGCAGCTTGCAACACCGACACCGCGTTCAAATACCGACACCGCGTTCCACCGCGTTGCAATGCCGACGCGTTCCAGCAGACCCGTTCCGTGAATGGGTCTCTGTCTCTCGCTCTCATTTTTTTTCTCTCTCTCCTGAGCATAGCCAGCATAGCGCGCAAAACCTCTTCTTCACCTCACAGAGCATTGGCACGAGCGCGTGCGAACGCACCAGCTGTGGACGAAGACGACGACGCTCGAACGCAATCATACGGTTCGCATAAATGCACTTTCTGCAGGCGTGGCTGTATAGCCTAGTGGTTACTACACTCGCCTTGCGACCGTGAGAACGCGGGCTCGAAGCTTAGTTTCTTTAATTTCTTTCTTCATTGATGATGATGATAGTTGCTTGATACGAGTCACAAATTGCACTTGGCTTAAACAGCTTCGCAGTCAAAAACATATAGCATAGAAACGACGTGTGTGATTGTGGGATTCGAACCACTGACCCTCCACGCAACAGCCCGATGCTTTGCCCAATAGAACACATGCATTCCACGAAAGAATAGCAACTTTATCAGTCCTGTCCTCACGCATGCTACAGAGCTTTGAGAAGCTTGGCGTACGCGTCGAATAACAATTATCAAAGTGCGAGCGCGCCAGTTTTCCGCATCGTTCCTTGTGGCAACTAGCGCTTTGACACGTTATGCTACTGCACCGCCTTCGGGATCAGTGGGCGGCAGAAAGGCAAGGAGGCTTCATTTTAAACATCCTTGCAGAAAGGACACGCGCAGCGTTATGTGCTGCGTAACAGAATACCCCTGTTTTAGGAACAGTTTATGAGATGTTGACGTGTGCCTTATAATTCATGGCACCGAATCGAATACGAACCGAGGCATTTTATTGCGATAGCAATATATGGACACTCCAAAACAGATTTCTGCCGTTGCCGTCGCCGTGAGGTTCCGTATGACGTCAACGGCGATGAAATCATCGCCGCGCTCTGGACGCTGTATGTGCGAGTGGAAGGGAACGAGGGACGCGCGCTTTCACGGGGAGCGAACGCACGTCGGAGAGCAAACGCGCGTTCTGCGCCGTGCTCCCTGAAGTGCTGCAGAATTAAGCGTCTCTTTCCTCCTTTACAATCACCATATATAGAGAGCAAACGCGACTTCTTCCGTCGCGTTTGCATACACTGCGCGTGCAAGGCCATGCGTGTGATACGTAAAGATGTCCTCATCATCATCAGTCTATTTATGTCTACCACAGGAGGAACGCCCCTCGCAGTGATCTCCAATAAGCCCTGCCTTACACCAGCTCACCACATGCTATGCTTGCAAATTTTAAAATTTCATCACAATACCTAATTCTTTGCCGTCATCGACTGCATTTCAATTCCTTTTCTCATGTTAGCGTGAAGTGTTATATTTTTTTATTAATAAATCCCCACTGGGATTATCATATCTTTACCACGTTTCAAAGCTTATTTAACTTTTCTACGCTAAAGCCGTCTTGAAACGTGCTGAAGATATGAGGGTCCCAGTGGGAATTTAAAAAAGGCGGAGTTTCGCCCGAAAGGCGAAGCATCAATTGCGATAGCAAATTAGTAGAGAGCTTTACAGAGTAGGGATAGTAGTTTTATCGGCTGCATCAACTTGGACACATTCGATTACCAACATAATTAACAAGCATGGTGTCAGCGCGCACAAGCAAACATGAATAGATCGCACTCGATGACCGCAGACAACCACTGTCAAAACGCTGGCGTGAGCAAGCGTGATCGCAGCAGCGAGCGAAAGTTCGTGCGGTCTATCGCTTCAATGGAAACTGAGCGGCGAAATACAAAGGTAAGAGCCGTGTGGAGATCGCTTTCAAGATATGGTGCGCACGACAGCCCGTAGCCGCGCAAAGTGCAAGTACGCAGTTGCTGGTAGAGTAGAAGCCGCACCCCCTCCCTCCCGCACTGCCTTCCCGCTTTCCTCCTTTCGCGTGGGAGATTGAGTCGCCAGTTCCCATTGCGCCCGGTCGCAAGATACGCATTTGGTGCCGCAGCTAAACGTCGTCTCCCTTCCCTCCCTCCCATCCCCCCACGGCCCTTCGCACGACGGAAGACTTCGCGGTGGCTCTCCACCGTGCGTTCGCTCTCCATGAAAGCGTGTGTCCCTTGCGCGCTTTCAGTCGTACAACAGCATACGGCACGCGGCGACGATTTTATCCCCCATGGACTTTATACGGAACCTCACGGCGACGCCGACGGCAGAAATCCGCTTGGAGTGTAACAAATACAGCGTAACTGCTATCACAATACAAAAAAGGAAAAAGAAAACACTCCACACTAACATGTTAAAGAGAACGCCCGGCGGCAGGAAAGTGGCCTTCGGTTGCTTGCGCCGTTTACGTCGAGTCTATGCGAACGAAGCTTTGTGAGTACCACTCGCAATCGACGCGAGCAGATCAAATGAGAAGTCGCCTTGACTCAAATTGAACCAACCGTGTTTACATGCATTTCGTCGTGCCGACAGAAATATAGCCAATTCATCCAACGCCGTCGAGCTGGCTGAACCCGCGCTGCCGTTTCCATGAAATCATCGACCTGACTTTGGTATGATAAGCCGACTCGGTGCCAGTTCATCATGCTAGTTCATATAAAGGAACTAGCCTGACGTCACCTTTTGACGCTGGACCAATGCGCCTGTCTAGCGTTGGCCTGTACCCCCACCCCCCAATAGTACGAGAACCTGACCGCATTTTGGTCCTTAATTGCGTTATTCAGAATGACTGGCAGCATAATGCACAAAAATTGCCCCTTAGAGATCATTTAATACAGAAATGGGATTGGACCATCGCACATGCCGCGCTATTGCAGACACTGAAGGCTTTCGTGGTCAAATATCGTCATCGGGACAATGGATGTTTACAAAAAGAAGCAGTGAGAATTATCTCGTTTTGAACTGCAAAATACAGCGTAATAAAGCATACAATGGCTGCTGTGGAACACCCGTCCACCGCCAAAAAGAGACCTCTATGCCACGAAGCTACTGGGGGAATACATATCACTTCGTACACCACCGTGGTTTGCGTTGTATGTACGTATATACCGGGTGCTCAAAATAAAGCTTTACCGAATTTTTAAAAATCGCCTGTGGCAGGTATATAGCATAAATTTTATCGTTGAGCTGAATTCTTCGAAGAGGCGGACATTAGTAGCACGAGAAATCGAAACATGTATTCAACTAATTAACAAAATGAATAATGCACTTAGTTGATTACGACACGTATTGCAATTTACGAATTGTAGCCGGTGAGCTTGTCAGGCGTATACACTTGGCATGAATTTGCAGAATGACGCCAGTTGTGAGATAAGTGCCATCAAACTCGCCGTAAAATGCACTGTTGTTCCACTTACTTTTTTACCAAAGTGCTGTTTTATAGATTGAAGCACAAAAGTAACTGCAACGCCCATGTATTTCGTCCCGCACCTTGGGAAATAGTATACGTCTCAAAGCGCTTGGTTACAAATTCAGATTTGCAAAATACGGTTAAATTTGGACAATATTTTCATTTAACAGTTTACTATTCCTGATAAAAAGATTTTTAAACGTTTTTTTTTTTTTTTTATTGAGCTGCGTTTTCAGATTACTGCGCTAGAGGGCGCAGACGTCAGCCTGCGATAGCAATCAAGGGACCGCATCGCGATCACCTGTTTCCGGATCCCGCAAGATAACGATCGCTAGTGCCCGTGTAGCAACTTCCGATCCGGATCGACCCCAATCGCAATCAGAAGTGTACGTGTGACACCGGTATTGAAGATCTTGGTATTATGCCTACCAATTACTACTTCTTCTTCTTTCTGGGGTTTTACGTGCCAAAACCAGTTCTGATTATGAGGCACGCCGTAGTGCAGGGCTCCGGATTAATTTTGACCACCTGGGGTTCTTTAGCGTGCACTACAACGCAAGCACACGGGCGTTTTTGCATTTCGCCTCCATCGAAATGCGGCCGCCGGGGCCGGGATTCGATCCCGCGACCTCGTGCTCAGCAGCGCAACTCCTTAGCTGACTGAGCCACCCCGGCGGGTACCAATTACTACTGAATTGCCACCAATAAAAGCATTTGACAAACCATGTCTAAACGAATGAAAAAAAAATAAAAACGCTTTGGCAGCGGTGGGATTCGAACCCACGCCCCCGAAGAGACTGGTGCCTTAAACCAGCGCCTTAGACCGCTCGGCCACGCTACCACCACGTGGAGGTTCGATCATTTCCATTGCAATTGCAAATTGTATTGGTGTGGAGTGGTTTTACATAAGGCGGAAATAAATGCTTCGTGTACTCCATTCCATATTGTAAAAAAAAGCAGGAAATATAGCAAATACCTACGCAGATACCTTTCCACAGAATGATGAATAATGAAAATCATTATTTTACGCGCTATTAGTACACATAGCGCCATGCCCATAGCTACTATAAAAGTTATAAAAGAAAACAAAGATCAAGAAGAGATAGGCGAAATGCTGTAGACTGCGATAGATGCAGTAAAACCTGATTAGCTCAACCGGGCTAGGTTGCTATTTGTCACCGCCCCGTTTCATAGGGGATGCCAATAAACATAGTCATCATCATCATCATAGTTAGACATAAATAAAATGTTTCAGTCATTATACAAATATAAATATTTCAGGATATCTGAACATTTGAATGCAACAAAAAGATCCAAACAACAATCTTTGGGAATTGTGTCAAAGGGATTTCTTATGTCAGTATTACAGATTAATTTTTAGAGCTGAGCATTGCGCTAAACAAAATGACATGCATATACAGCCACATAACAGCCACACCATTCTTAATCGTGCAAGTCCAAAGTTAAGAAAAGTAATATGCTTTCCCGCCCCCAGCTTCATGAAGCACGGTATCACACTGCGCTGCTTTGAAAACTCGGGCATTTAAGGAAAGAACAAAAATTGTTGGCAGCGGTGGGATTCGAACCCACGCCCCCGAAGAGACTGGTGCCTTAAACCAGCGCCTTAGACCGCTCGGCCACGCTACCGCTATCGGTGAGTGCCGGAGCGTGCGACTCGTTGCACGGAGCCCATTGCGACACGTGTCGCGTGGCGTGCGACACGTATCAGGCGCGGCTCGACGCAACGAGTCGCACGCCACGCGACCTCATTTTTGCCGCGCCTGTCCCGCCCTCTCCCGGAGCTCTGACAAAATAAGCTCTGGCACCCTGCCCGTGGAGTGTCACAGCTGGTCGCGAAGGGGAGCAGGTTAGCGGCGGTTGATACGGCGTTGCATGTAGGCTCCCCAGCGGTTGATTGCAGGCCACTGCGGAGGAAGCAGCGAAACGCAAAGACAACAGCCGCCTATACAGAATTCAAACATTACAGCGCTTGAGTTGGTCCCTTCTTTTCCGTTTGTTTCTCTTTGTTGCGCTGATACATCATGAACTTTTCCAGCTCATCCAGTTTCGTTTTCTTGTGCAGAATGCTATTAGCACAGATAATCTCAGGTAGATGACTTTAAGTGTCCAGAGTAGTCGTAAAAGGGATGCCTGATGCTGGAGCCGACGTTCAGTGAACGGAACTTGCCTTCGTCAAGGAAACAACTGCTTGTCGCGGCAGCGTATATATGTATTTATATAGAGTGCGTACCAAGAGAAGGGAAACGCAGTGGAGGACGGCGGAGAAATAGATGGCGTGATGCAAATTATAATAATTGCAGGCGTTAGATTGAATTAGCTGGTAGAAGACAGAGGTAACTTGAGATCACTGCGAGAGGCCTTCATCCTGCAGTGGTCTAAACATAGGCTGATAATGAAGTGAAAGCCTTGTAGAGAGGCTGGCTGTACACCGCAGATTTCTCAATTACCTGATTGATTACATGGATGTAATCCATTGTTCAATACCCCTTCCCGAATCCAGCCTGTTCTCTGGGTTAACTGGAGTGTTTCACTGGTGTTATTGGAAATTGTCTTGGTGAATATTTAACACAATACTGGACGAGGTGATGCGCCTATAATTATTCAATTTTTATAACGTCCCTCTTCTTATATCTTCAAGGGAAGGTAGTACGTTTGGCATGTGGAAGTTTGCTGACAGTTTTTTTTTTTTCTTAGAGCAGCGCAGTATACTGTTTGTATGCACTGCAGTCGACATCAGCAAATAACCTGCAAAACGACACCGAGACGACGTCTGTTATATGAGGACAATGCAGCAGCAAATCGCAGTTGGTGTCAACTTAATTGTATTATCAAATTATTGTATTATCCACTCTGACACAACTAAGAGGGATGATCCAAAGAAGGCACCAGTCTATGCTCAGAAGACTCGAATGGGAGGACAAGTACCGATACGACTGAGGTAACTTGGCTTCTATTGGAGGCTTAGGTTCTGGCTGTTTATATGCGGATTTGGGCAACTCCACAAATACAACCGCGATTAGGCTACTGGGAATCTCGGTAGGCGAGATAGAAAGAGAAAGCACTTAATTTAACACAAGTCTGCGGTGACGTCCAAACCCTCAATCCAGGACCTCAATGGACGGAGTTCATCAGTGCTTCGTGTTACTGAATTCCTGCCAATATGCTCAGCGCTCGGTCGTTCTTAAACGGTGCTCCAATTCAACGCCCGCCAGGTACATTGCTGGTATTCGAGGCCGTTTACGAAATCTTCATACGCTCGCCTACACCCCGTGCTTGAGAATGTATGAAGGCTCCCTGCAGAGAGAAAGGCTTTTCCTAAAGCCGTTGGCTTCAGTGTTTAGAAAAAGATTATTTACACTGTGTTAAAAAAAACACGTAAGTAAACATATGTGCACATAATTAAACAGGCAGTATACGAGCAACGCGTTCACACATTATGGGAGAGCTTCGGCATCTGACGGCACAGCGTCAACCGAAAGGCGGTTGCGGCCGGTCAGAAATGCCTAACACGAGCGCATGTTCTCGCAGATTTAATAAGAGCTTACTATTATAGTTCTTGACAAAAGAGCACGGGAAGTGGCGCGTGAAATGGACGATCGCAAGCAGCAGAGCTCTTTAAACCCAAAAGTTATAATAAACGGATTTATAAGAATGCGTAGCTGAATTGAGTTGCGATTTATAGGCGTAGTCACCCTGCTTCCGCGTCGAATATGATTTTCCAGTTTGGAAACTGTATACAGACTTTCGCTATTTACATAGAAGATCCTGGTTTTGTTCGCTGGAGCAGCCCACTAAGGCTTGTGGGTAAGGAAGGCATCGACAAGTAGTGCACGAATAAACCTCAGAAAGTCATTAAAAGTAATTCGTGATATGCTGGTGTGGATGACAATGTGTCCCTTTCAACAACCATCGTTCACCTTGCGGGATTCAGAAGAAGTAATTGCTAATACACGAGCGGGTTTCAAACAGCAATAATCACTGTTCTATGTGTAAACCAAATTTGTCTTAAAATGCACAGGTCATATACTTACATGAGCTTGAGGCATGACAGGTGTTTGTTCTATTTAAAAAAAAAAAGACATGCTTGTGCCATTTCTTCCACGACTCGTTTGCGGATCACCTATAATTCATCCTTTCATAACATGGACATATTTGCCTAAACTGCTGTTTTTCATTGCTTTTCTTAGGTGATTGTTTTATTGTCTATATTCTCTTTGTGATTTTCTTTTTTCGGTAATGTGTCTGGTTCATGTCATAGTGTTTACATTTCATCTAGTGTGCGCTCGTTTAAGACAATGGCTATTGAGGCACAATCAAAATAACATATATATTCATCTAACCAATGAGAAGGAATACACACGCCGCATGGAGACTTGAAAGTTTTATATTTTTTGTGACTACTTGTAATATCATGACACAGACGTATAAGCGTTAAATGAGAGCTCTTCACGCGTTTATACATGTGATCTGAAACTGAAATTGAGCGGGATCCCCGCAATGTTTGCTACTATTTATTTTCTTGACAACTGCAGAAACCACGATGGGCAAAGCTTTATCTCACCTAAGCGTCCAGTCGCAACTGCGGAGCTTAGAACAGGGACGCGTAATATCGGCGGAATTGTGACAGCCGGCTAGAGCCACTGACGAACCACCTGCGCCGTTTATCCACTAAGTGAGCACGACGCAGCTAAATACGGCTACTTGCATTAGTTATGTTTACTGTGCGGCTCGGGCGTGCTATCACTATCACCGGAATGTTCATGACTAACGCGAATCTCGTTTGGTTTTCTTTTGCAGGCGGACCACAAATACGTAAGTATGCAATAAAACATGCACAGTCATGTTTCTGTATGGAGCCTTACGGTCTCGTGGGATTACCAGAGCTGTAGAAGTTTGTCATGGCTATTCTGCATTGCTGAAAAATATGTGCTTATAGTCATTTTTGAAATACTACGCCACTGTGACAAGGGAAAAAAGTGCGAGTAGAGAAACCCTACCAATTTTTTTTTAGACAGAAAGGCACACGTAACATTCACGGGGATATATCACTTCCGCAAATCCAGATCTCTGGAAAACCATTATTGCCATTATGGCTGTAAACAGTAATTGGAGGCAAGTAATTTTCTAGCGCAATACAGGAGCGACCAAATATTCAGGAGAAGACAAAACGCTCTATTTTGCCTTCTCCATTTGACCTATTCTTGCGCAGGAAGATAGCACTACAATTGGGGAGCCCAAAAGTAACGACAATATATAGTTCGTTCTTTATTTGCAATAGTTCTTGACACATTACAAGCATCATTCATTTTCAAGGCACTCTCTATGGGACGCAGTAGACATGTCCCATCGCGTTATTCATTGTTCCCAACTGTTCATCGACTTTTGCAAACTCGATCATCACCCTCGGCGCTTCAGTCCTTTTCTTTATTATCTCCTCCGCATATTGAGAACGCTTATGTTTAAGCTGTTGTTTCAGTCTTCGAAATAAATTTCATGGTGTAAGATACGACGATCGAGTGAAGGGTTAGGTAAGAGCGCTGTCAAATCATTTTTTTTTGTATGAAAGTGCTGCACGCCCAATGCTAATTGTGGGCTGGAACATCGTGATGCCCAAATCATCCGCCGGTGTTTCGAAGATTGCGAAGCTTTCTTCGAAATGTATCGAGCGGTCACTTGGGCACTTCAACATAAAAATACCGGCTCGTGGTCCAAACGTAAGAGGAACGAAATCTTCGATAACGAAAAATTTCCCAGTAGAGAACACAACTTGATGCAGACATGTTCCATGACGTTCACCATCGCAATATCGACGCAGGCGGCGACACAAGCTCAAAAAATTGGAGGACGCTTAAGCTTCGCCTTTAAGAGTAACACGCGATAGCGTTATCGGGACCCGTTCGCATCCCATCGTTCGCATACGGCAAGTAGGCTCCATTCACTGCAACACTGAACG
Source organism: Dermacentor silvarum (assembly GCF_013339745.2). NCBI lineage: Eukaryota > Metazoa > Arthropoda > Arachnida > Ixodida > Ixodidae > Dermacentor > Dermacentor silvarum. The sequence goes on along the minus strand of NC_051156.1, from coordinate 170,863,940 downwards.
TGGGAAAGCCAGCTTACAAAGACCAATTGCTTACACCGATTCCTTTAAAGTCGGCTTCACTTTTAAACTGAGATGCATTGTTGGAAATACGTTTTTTTAGGGGCAGTATAAGTGGTCTTATATTAAAATTTGGAGGACGCTTAAGCTTCGCCTTCAAGAGTGGAACGCGATAGCATTCAAAGACCCTTGATTGTTTCTCACACTTCCCGGCAACTACAGCTTAAGCACGGCCGCTGGATAAAAAAAAGGCACCTTTTTTTTATCCAGCAGCCGTGGCTTAAGTAACCGTAATGTTTAACGGGAAACGCTGGCGGTGAGCACTATGCACGAAGGCGCGCTTTCTGGTAGAAACACGGCCTCTTTCGTGATCCGGCCTTCTTTTATTGTGTGCCCCTGTAATATTTCAGCCTCAGAAGATTTAGCATAAAAGGCATGCGCTACCAGTGCTTTGTTCCGTGACAATTGTTTGTGAGCTGTCACTCTCAAAAGTCCGAGGAATAACTTTGTAAAGAATGCAAGACAAAGTGTGAGCAACTTTAGTGGTAAAACATATTTAGAGGACCTGCGTGGTTGGGGATGATTTCCTCGGCCGCGGGCGGCAATGCCGACGCCAGATTTTCTGCGACACGGGGCCCTAAATGCTATCTCGTTAAAAGGAATCGAAGCAGCGAGCAGGAAAAACTTCAAACGAGTACGCTGCTTGGCCAACCGATGGAGACGGTATAGTGCTGCGCACGCTACTAGTCTCACGTAGAGAGCCTACATGCAAGCGATATAAGCTCCCTATAGTCTCACGCGTACGCGTCCATTCCACTTGCGTAGAAAAAAAAAAGGTTTCGTTGCTTTTGGTGCGTCTCGTATGTCAAACCAACCAGCCTAGCGCAACTGCACATTCTTGTCGACTATAATTACATAGGATATTTAGGTAACTAATTAGGTAAGGGAACAAAGGAGAATGGCGATGGAGAGGAAAAGTACAGGAAGGCTTCCTCAAGTGGATGCTAACAATATACTTCACTTGCTTGTCAATCGATCGGCATCTGAGCTGCTACACGCTGTACAGTGTTAAAGAATGTTGTACGTTTTTGATAAGGAACTGCATACAGAAAAACGAAGAAAGAAAGACGTAGCCGGAAAACATGCTGCTGTCGCAGTAAAGCATTGTTGATTGCTAATACCAATCCCTACAGCTAATTGTTATTGCTAATCGCTATATATTAGTGCAATCTGAACACTAGTGAGCTAGAATTAAGTCTGGCAGGAAGAGCCTTTGCTAGCCGGCTCTTAGTTAAGCCACATTCGTTATTTCTAGGCGAGAACTCCTCAACATGGTGACGTTGCTATGCCGCGTCATGTGGTTTTCTAGCATCGCTTTTACATTTTTGTGTATCGTACCGCTATATATATATATATATATATATATATATATATATATATATATATATATATACAACACTTTAACCAAGGTAACCTAGCTATTTCGCCTAAGCGCTCCAATAGAATTCGTTCGGTTGTGTAGAGCGAATAGACAAAACAAAACGAAAGAAAGAAGGAAACAAACAACAGATGCAACGCGCATGTTCGAATCTGTGTAGAGCGAAGTTTTCTATATACAACTGGTGGTGATGCGTATAATCGTGTTGGAGCTTTCATTGTACGGAGCGTGCAGCAACCTGATGCAATGTTTGTGTTTATCTACCACCAAATTAGCAATACCGTGATCACACGGTAATCTTATGCAATTTTTATTTTAATGAATTACATCGGTCACAAGCTCTGACGAAACACAAACACCAAATAAGGCGGATGCAAATTGTGAGACGCCCTACGCAGGCGATGTGACTTGGACGAAGGCGACGTATCACGTTTGTGGAGAGGAAGGAATGGTGATGACAGGTGTAGATGCAAAGACGAGTTTAACGTCTGTACGTGTAACGATTCTGTACCTCTTGTGTCACAGGGGTAAACGCAGATTCTGGAGGATTGGTCAAGAATGAGCACATTCGCAGTGGCCTGTACTAAATGGCTAGAACGAAGAATATCAAGTAAATCAAAGAATATGTTGAATATAATGCGCACTTTCATTATAAAGTAAGTGGGACTTAGAGATACCCATGAGCCGACGTTATATGTTCAGGTGTTATGATTTTAGTTTTTCTTACACAGAACAGAGGGGCGCTTGTTTTATTGGTCCGAATACAGGGATTATATAAGCCCCTTTTCTGGTATATGCATTCGGTGCACATATAACCTTCGTATATCCAAAAGTATATTCCCCAAGATATTGACCGACCCAGCAGCAGCCACGGCAAACCCGGGAAGGTGGGCAAAGTAAGCTTCGCTTTCAAAACAGCGCCCATGTAGATCGTTTGTGTACCTATATGTCTCGTCTGTTCTCGCTGCACAACCTTAGTTTTTCAGTTAGCACTACGCAGTACATTATTGTGCCAGTGGGCTCGTAGTTATCGCTGTCATCTAATCTCGCTGTGTGGCTCCAACGCAGTTAAGTGGAAGATCTTGCCGCACGAGTTTTCCGAGCTAATCGAGCGTCCAGGCGGAGATGGAAGCGAAGGCCAATGCCTCGTCGTGTGCTTCTATGACCCCACCGCGAGCGAGTGGGACGCCAGCGTGGTGATGGACCTGGAGGAGGCCCCGTTCTCGGACGCCTGCACTCACCTAGTTTACTCGGACGTAGTGATCGACAAAGACGCGGGAGGCGTCCTCGATTTCCACAGGGCTGACCTGGCTATCAGTGAGCTCACACTGAATGACTGCATTGATTGATTGAATGATTGATTGATTGATTGAATACTGCTAAAAGGGGAAACTGCGAGGCCTTCCGATTCCCACAACCACTCTGGACACCCACGATGTCGGCAATTGTGCTGCACCTGTGGAAGGCCCGTCATGGACTGATTCGTAGATGATGTCGCCAATGCCATAACCGTAAATTGAAGCAAATAATTGAACAGACTGCCGGGCAGGCTTCTCAATATGCTACCAAGCTAACTAGTAATGACTGGTATACTGTCTGTAACAAGCCTCGTGGGACACTTTGTACCGTTTGCACTTGAGGTATTCTTTCTCATCTGATACCACCTGGAAAATCGCGCTCAGATCATTGCACATACATATATGTCGCTCACTACAAGAAACAGGTATGGCTCACAAAGAATTCCTGCACCCTTCTACGTAACTTTGCTCAGCCGGATTTCTGCTGACTTGTCACCTATCTAAATGAAGTCTGGAAAAGCGGGGCACTTTCAAGGAGGCCACTGTAGTTCGAATACCTAAGCTTCGCAAACCTCTAGCTCGGACTGCGCGACCTTTCAGCTGATAGTCGGCGTTTGTGTTGTTCATTTCCCTCTATTTGTGTCCGTGTCCGCACGCCTACCAGTTCGTCAAATCGGCGAGATTATGTCTGTCCTCGCGAGGGAAGCAAGCGCCGGAGGACGAAGGCGCCTAGAGGTTGAGAAGAGAATCGCCGCGTTCGCACCATTTACGTTTGTGCTTCGACGCCGTGGGGCTCGCTGTTCATGTTCGTGGCGTCCAGACGGTTGTGCGTAACCCGCGTTCACGAAGTGAAACGTCGCTGTAACTCTTAACATGAACGGAATGACACTCGGGAACGCTTGAATGAGTAACGTTCAACAAAGGCTGTAATTATTCTGCACAGATTAATCATTTTCCCCTAGTCATTCACCCGCCGCGGTGGTTTATTGTGGCTCTGGCGTTACGCTGCTACGCACGATGTCGCGGGATCAAATCCCGGCCGCGGCGGCCGCATTTCGGTGAGGGCGAAATGTAAGAACGCCGCTGTACCAGTGCATATAGGGTGCACGCTGAAGAGCCCAAAATGGTCAAAATTAATCCGGAGTCGCCCACTACGGCGTGCGTCAAAATGAGATCGTAATTTTGACACATAGAACCCCAGAATTTTACTTCATTCGTTTGTCACCCGCAACATGATTTCTACTTCAGCGAAACTTTTAACACCATGCCTCGCATAGTTCACCGAGCTGACAGGTGAAAACCAACTAGGTGCCTCGTATAGCGCAGAAAAAATGGGAGAAGGCGAGTATTCAGCGATTACTTTAAAAACGCAAAATCCACCTACCCATTTTAAACTTTCAGCACACGTCTCTAATAGAAGGGCAGCCATTTCAGCTAAATACGATTTCTCCGGTGTTTGTGGTACTCCTAGGAAAGCGGGGAAAATTTTGAAAAGTTTTATATAGCGCCTTTGAATGGCCCCAAAACGAGGGTGTGTCAGTTTTCATTTAACCGCTAAACGACGCACACACTTCAAAATTTGCCTTCACATTTCCCCAAACATTCGCCACATTCCCTTGAAATATAAACTTCGTGAGTGATCTAGCTTTTCTGGAGAGGGCAAAACCGTGCAAACAGGCGTATAACTTGCCAAGGTAGGAGACTGGGCGTGTTGGTATAGCATACTGGAAGTTAAATTGCGCAACACAGTTAAGTCTTGATTAAGCCATAGTTGAGTATTGCTACAAAAAATACGATAAAAAATCGTGCCATCATAGCATTGCTGACAGCGTTCGTGAGCAAACACGCAGGCTCACGGCGGCGGGTTGTCCTTTCCGTGTATTGGTGCGCAATAATTGCTCAAGGAAATCGGAACCGGGGCACCATTATCTTGGAGGGAGCCTTGCGGTCGAAGCACACGTGAAAAAAATAGTGGTGATGCGGTACATTCATTCGATCGCGCACCGCGTGAAAAAAATTTGTTAAAGAGGGAATGTAAAAGTGGTGTTTTTCGCACCAGAAAAATTGCTGGGCGTGTGTGCGAAGGTAAACCCAGGTGACGCACAGAAACGAGGCTGTGAAGCACAACACAGAAATAAGTTCGTCGACTGCACTGAGGGGGTGGTATATTCTGTTCCGCTTAAGTGCGGCAGAAATTACATCGGACAGACTGGACGATGTCTGAACGAAAGATTAAAGGAGCATGACTATAATGTTTCCAAAGCAGTCGCTGGGCACCTTGGGATACATTGCAGAGATTGCGGATGTCAGCCATTCTTTGAAAAATGTAAGATTGTGAGCAGAGATGGCAGCCAAATGATGCGAGAGATTATCGAAGCCGCTGAGATCGTGCGTGTTGGAAGTATGTGCGTAAGCATGCATGCCATCCGTCTCCCTTATAGTGCAAAAGAAATAGATTTCCTCACGCACTAATCTTAAATTTTTTATCCTCGTTCCTTTTTTTTTTTGCGATGGAGAGTGTAGCAAAAATGATCATGTGACAAAGCTGGCTTGATATTGGTGGATGGCCCTTTTTGTAAAGATTTTTGTCCCTCTCCCCCATTCAATATCTTCCTGTATTTATTCCGCAGACAAGGGAATCTATAGTTGCAAGTAACGTTGGTGCGTTTTTCTCTTCTGTGTGTCTTGCCAAAATGTTGCGCAGTCCAACCTATAATAGGCGTATAACGTTTTTGCACACCTCTATAGTCGCACTTACAGTGTTGTTATAAAACGTCGATTTGTCCCAAGCTAAACCTTATTGTCAACCAGGTTCGTAGAAAACGCTGCTGAAACTGTAAATACAGTAATACCTCGTTAACTAGAAGTAGTAAAAACTGCAAAAAATTTCGAGATAAGCGGAGTTTCGAGATAGCCGTATTCACGAAAATATAAGCGTAACCACCGCGTAAAGTCAACATGACGCCTTTCCAATATGGCGCCGGTGACCCCCGACTTCCTCACAAAAGCTCAATGTACCAGGAGCGCGGTACTTTTAGTAGATCATTTATGCGATATTATGTGCGACCCAGCAACCGACACGTCGGTCGTATTCACCCTTTTCGCGGAGCATTTTGTTCTAGAGAAACGAGATGGCGCTTTCGGCGGCGCGCCGCGCGTGGCCTCAGCGACAGCGCACGAATACGAAACCATTACCGCTTCTACCTTGCTTCTGTGCGATCAGCTGTCGGAAATGCAACTGAGTTTTCGCAAACGCACTGCGCTCCAGTAATGCTGGATTGAATCATGTGGATCGAAGACGTGTGCAGTAGTTGGCTGTCAAACTAGTGACTGGCATATTAACGAATTGAACGAATCTGTGTGGCCAAGTTCGCGGACCGCTTTTTTTTTTTTAGCATTTTCGCAGTCCGGAGTTCGGCGCAGAGGCGTTTCGAGATAAGGGATGAAAAACCCATGGAGATGACACCGTGCCAGGGAAAAAATTCGACTTATCCGATAATTCGAGATATCAGAGTTCGAGTTAACGAGGGTTTACTGTATGTAGGGTATTGTTATGGTTCCCGCGGGCTTACTAAGCCAGAGAGGACTCGAAGCCATTCGAACCACGCTCAAGTAAGATCAGCCTGTATAAACGGCTGCTGCTCCGAATTCGCGACAGCAATCGCTGACGTCATGCGCAGAGCTGCTGCCCAAGTTCATGGATCGGGCGGCACGGGCAAAGACCACCGTGTTGGCGGAGCTGCGATCTCGGAAACCAAGCGACACCGAGAGCATAGAGGCGACACTTTTCCCTTCGGCGACTCCGAAACTGGACATGTTCTCCAGCGCTATGGAGGCCTTCCTTGAGAGCCACGGCTTCTTGGGACTGAGCCTGGACGTCTACAACCCTTCTAGCAAACTAGACAGCAGTAACCATTACATGCAACTGATCAAGGTGAGCCCTGGAAGTGCCCGCCAGCGCGCAATACAGTACAAGTTAGTTACCACGCCTCTCGGTATTCTGCGCTTTGCTGGTTATAACATTGCCACAGTGGCGCCCCTGTATTCAGCCCGTTCACTTTATAAGGTGCGGTTCGCGTTATGCATCCCCAGGTCACCCAAAAGTGTTATTAAAGACCAGTGATCCATTTTGTCTAAGAGCGTCGTCGTCTTAAACTAGGCTCTTTGTAGAAATGGGAATTAATGGTGTAATCACTTGGTCACGCTCTAATACTTTTGGTCAGAACCGACAGATGAATAGACGGTTTGCAATCCAAGCGAGGGGACACGACTTTCCAATCGAACGCTTTTTTTCTTGCTCGAACTCGGAGCATCCCGTTATCTTTGAACACTGAACATTCGAGGCCGACATGGACAAGCGATGGCATCTAGCTCCGACACATGGGGGAGCAGGGAAAAAGCCTCGCAGAGCTGTGGCTATAGGGTAAACGTCACAGGAGCGCCTCGGAGTTTCGTCCAAAAAAAAAAGCAGCATTAGCACAACAGCTTCTTTGCTTTCAACATCAGCCTTCACTTCGAGCGTGGCAGAATGATACCTTGCCGCCCATGTATAGGGCGTAAGCAGGTCATAGCGGCGCTGGAAGAAGCCACAGCCGGCGAAACAACGCCACAACCAACTGTTGGCACGGCCGGACTGTATTACGTACGCTAATGCTTTAGTGTACGCGCCACGCGCGCGCACTATAGTCCAACTGTGGTCCTCGCTGAAGCCGCGGTTACCAGTGTCACCCGACCATCTCGCGAACAGATCTCGCTACCCTCTCGTGATATTTGATCTCGTGATTTAGCGGTTTGTTCGTGCGTGCGTGCGTGCGTGCGTGCGTGCGTGCGTGCGTGCGTGCGTGTGTGTGTGTGTGTGTGTGTGTGTGTGTGTGTGTGTGTGTGTGTGTGTGTGTGTGTGCGCGTGCGCGTGTGCGTGTGCGTGTGCGTGTGCGTGTGTGTGTGTGCGCACGCGCACTTGCGTCATCATAGAGAAGCTAGGGACACATCACATCCCCAATCACACCAGAGTGGTGATTTTCCTTCTCAAGTTCTTTCAATGCGTTGCTGTTTCAGGGCCTGAAACCAGGCTTGACTGGGCACAAGTACTTGCTGGCAGCGAATGTGTATTTCACCAAAGGGTTCAACGATGGGCTTGACTACAAGGAACTAGTGAAGTGAGCATTCGAATGTGTTTTTTCGGTATCTTCTTTTTAAATGAAAACATCAGCACTGTTGGGAAATCAACACCGCACGTTTTTATCTCGATAAAATGCATCTTTAAACTCCGTCACGCTTACAGCTGTGACGCGTCACGATTCCCAAGCAATTCATTGACGATCAGTTTGTTTGACGCACTTCTGTATAAGCTGAGGTGCGTCAATGACAGAAAGATGCACGGAGCACCAGTTTTAAACTGTTCTTTATTTCTACCTATACACTGAGCACAGAACGTTGTGACATCTGTAGTGCTAAAAATCCCTGTCTTTTATGCTTGCGCTTACACTTGGTTTCCTTACCCGCCGCGGTGGCTCAGTCAGCTAAGGCGTTGCGCTGCTGAGCACGAGATCGCGGGATCGAATCCTGGCCGCGGCGGCAGCATTTCGATGGAGGCGAAATGCAAAAACGCCGATGTGCTTGCGTTGTAGTGCACGTTAAAGAACCCCAGGTGGTCATAATTATTCAGGAGCCCTCCACTACGGCGTGCCTCATAATCAGAACTGGTTTTGGCACGTTAAACCTCATAAAGAGGAAAGAAGAAGACAATTGGTTTCCTTCATTTTCCGCACCACTCACTGCGGTGACTGAGCGACTATGTCCTTTTGCTGCAACGAAGCCGAGAGTCGAATTCTCTGCCGTCGCGGCCCCATTACGATGCGAGAAGAATGCTCGTGTACTTATTAAGTTCATACAGGTGCAGTTCAAAGTGTGAAGTGGTCGTCAAAATTCACTCTGAGCCCTTCACCGCGCCCTCTTAGCACTACTGTTGCATTACATTGAGTTCCCGCTTTTAAGAAGACCAGGGTATAGTCAGATTAGTCCACGCTTCATATATGTCTATAGGCTGACCTTTGTCGATTGTGCAATGACATTGCCCAAGACAGGTGTGTTGTCACGCGTATACTCTGGAATGTGTGGTTATATACCTGTATAAAGGTCGGACGAACGCGACCCGTGAGTTTAGATTCGACAACTGACCACTGGGATTGCCGCCTGCCTTTGTTATGATTTGAGTGTTGCGCGTATCCGTAAATGTTCGCCCGATTGCTGTGAGTGAAATCCTTAACTCACATTATACTGGCAGTGTTTGATCCTGTCGATATTAGGAAGCCTACATGCAAGCGCTTGCATGTAGGCTCCCTATGTCAATATGCTTGTCTCAAAGAATGATGGGTAATGTGCTGATGCACGTGCTATACTTGCTGCCTTATCATCAAACGCCTTGAATGCTTCCTATGACGTCCTCTGTGTGACTCGTGTTTTTAAAAATATCGTCTCATAAGAGTGGCCTGCCGACATTTTTGGTGCAACTTGCTAGGAATGTCTTGTGCTTCTTTACAAAAACCGATTTGATCCAGCCTGCATTTCTACTACTTTTCCTTGCAGTGTATTTGTTCTTTCGCCTATAGATCGCCAATTAACTCTTAAAGACTAAAATCGCTAGCGAGGCCATTTGCTTCAGTCACACTCCCAAAGAAGAAGTTTCGTATTCCCCGCAGGGCGGTGAGAAGGTCAGAAGACATAGAGCGTTGTTCTCCCTTGCCCTCGCTCCGTGCAGATCGCGGAATGTACCACGGATCCCCCATTAGGATTTGTATATGCGTGATGGAAAACCCGCACGAGCGCTCTCCGTGGCATGTTAAGCGTGCGATTTGCGTTTTTCATGCGTACGCGGCTTGCTCATGCTCGCACAAGACCGAACCATGGCACGCAGTCTTGACCTCACGCTTACATGAAGGAATGTCACGCTTATTTTCGGTCACGTGGTGCTTGAAACGTCATTCACACCTCATTTACATGCACGTCACGCTTAGACTTACAGTTTAGCGTGACATTAAACGTGGGATTTTTTTTAGAGTGTAGTGTAGTCCGCAGGGCTTTCGAATGTCTTGCGTAGAGAAAGTTTTCAAAAATAGTCGGCGGGAACGTGCACGGCTATAAGATGCTACGTGCTGTTTTTTGTAGACTTACATGCTTTAGAATTCGCCAATAACTATGCCCTTTGTTGTAGACCGTACAAGTAATTTTTTTTTTAGAACAATGTGCGCAGGAGCACTTCGGTATATACCGGTCAATTTCTTTCGCGTTCACAACACTGCCCTTATATTCGACTTGTAAGACTTTGTAAATTTGCGCTCTCCAACAGAAACGTCGACATACTTATCCTGGGCACTCACAACCTGATCAAGGATGAGAAGATCACGGCCTTCCCTAGCCCTCTGTATGGGACGAAGCCGAGTGACGTCTCTTGGGTGCGTCCAAACACCTGTCAACCCGCGTATTTAAATTTGATTCCGTGTTAAGGGACACCTAAGAGCACCAGTAAAACAGTGTAAAGCAGTGAAATGTTGTTACAAAATTATATTTTCATTCGTTTGGGGAAGAGATGATTATTACTGGAGGATTCTGCCTAACGCAAAGCCTATATACGTCAGGCAGGATGCTCTTTCCCTTTATATTTGTCATCCAATGCCTTGTCTATGTGTAAGATAATGTTAAATAAATAAATAAATAAATAAATAAATAAATAAATAAATAAATAAATAAATAAATAAATAAATAAATAAATAAATAAATAAATAAATAAATAAATAAATAAATAAATAAATAAATACCAAACTTGCCTTCATTAAACCTCAGGCCGGCCGTAACCTTCCAGTCTACTCAAATTCGCGCGTGAGATAGCTCTGCTTAATTTCTATGCTACATGAACTCTCCTACGCGCGACAGAAGGCGTGTCGTAAAAAAGAAAGAAATCAGAAGGTATGAGTGTTTATCTTTATTGTCCCTGTAAGACCTGTCTAAACAAATTTTGGTTACTTTTACGGCTCCGTAAGCTATTTCAGGCCTTCAAGGCCTGTTTTCGGTGGCACCCATGTTCTGCAGCGAAAATAGTTCAATGTCTAGTAGGCTCGGTCTGCCTTGTCGCCGTCTTTCCGCCTTCGCCATTTCTTCTAGAGAGAGCCGTTCTCCCCATCAGCAGAGATAACACCATAGCTGTCGCCAGATAACCAGTACAAATAACCAGTAGCGACGTGAACTGAGGTTCTCGTACTACGCACATGTGCACAGTATTTAATTACACCTCATGTAATTTGTATCTAACTCGCTCCTTTTTTTTAAATTGCAGCAACCGCTACCTGTATGAAAACAGCTCTGGAAATGCGCCGCTCATACCGTCCCCCCTTTCCCCTACCCCAAAAATTAAAAAAAAAAGATATTAAAGGGGCCCTGAACCACTTTTTATCAAAGTGGAGAAATGCATTTGAATTTAAAATAGGGTATTTCAGAAATAGTTTGCCGCAAAAAGTACTTCAATGCATTCAGCAGAAGCGGAGTAATTGGTAATCAAACACGTCCTCCGCTGCGTGTGCTCCCGTTCGCTTCTTCAATGCCTTGCACTGCGAAGGCTACGGCGGAGTGGGGCGTGGCCACAACGCTACGCCTTCTAAATTTAACCGTGGCGCGCAGTTCAAATTTCATGTTGGATGTTACTGTAGACGCCACAACTCACGATTTTGGTGCCTACGACGCTTAACGTCAGCCAAACGCGGTTGTCCTCAGCAAGCCGCAGTGTGCTTAGCCAGTGGACTCATGGCGGCACCCAGCGGCGGCCGCGGTATCTACGCTAGGTAGCCGACCGCAGCTACCAATAGCAGCTGCGTATGGGAATCCGCTTATATTACGAAATAAGGCGTCCAGAAGAGAGTGAGTATCATGGATTCTGCTGAAACGAGAGCGTTTGAGAGAATGGTGACTTCGCGCTCCGCTTGCGAGCTCCACGCACCGCGTGCGACAGCAAAACTTTGCTCAGATGTTCACAGCAGCGTATGCTACCCACGGACTATGTTATTTCACCAAGACCGAGGAGTGGTTCAGGGCCCTTTTAAGAAAGAAAGTAAAAAAAGAAGAAGAAAAGTGGGCTGGGTCGTGAAGTTAATGTAACATGGGCTTCAAGTAGCCTGGGAAGGTGTCACTTGCGAGAGAGAAAATTAACAGTTTTAGTTTCGCGTGTTTAGCGTAGTGGCAATGGTGAGCTCGAAAACCTAAACGACCCGTAACGCTTACCGCACGCACGCTGTTTTTCAAGTTTAACATTAGCGGCTCTGCGTGGTTTTACGTAAATAGCATGGAAACGTGGCGGCGGTCCCGGCCGCCCGCTTCGAACTGAATTTGGCGTTGCAATTGTGGAACTCACTTCGTTCGTAGCAAATGACTGTGTAAAACGGCTTTCACTCAGTTTTAGACTTCTCCGACGACAGATTATTATGAATAACTTTGCGGAGTTTTTGGGACCACTTCGAAACCTAACAAGATAAACTTATGAGATGTCAGCGGCACTTTTCGGTGAGGTCGTGAGCTAAGCGCTACTGGCTTGTACTCATATCGTTGCCGATCGGCAGTCATGAAAAGTACAAATACAACGCGGTCACGGCTTCCATTGCGCTGTTTTTCGCGCTCTTCGCAAGCCCACGCGAAGCTTGGCGAATAAATGAATGAGTTATGGGCACCATGTGTGTGAAATTAAAAGCGTAATAAACAACGATATCACGGTATACTAAAACTCGCTTTCGGCCAAATTCGATTATGGAGTGGTAACGCTATTTCCCTTGACCCCGCTATTACGCTTACGTTAACCTGAGACTGGACTGGACTGGAAAAACTTTATTTAGGTCCTGCAGCGCGTCCTGCAGGACCTGAGACTAATGCTCGTTTTATTCGGGGAGGTTAGACGCCTCCTCCCATAACGACTTCGAGAGTATATTTTTAATTATTCACGTACAGTCGCGAGCAAAAGCTTCGAAACCACGGCACCCGGAAAAAAAGAAAAAAGAAAAAACTTCTTCCAGCACTGGCCCGAAACAGAATTCCTTAAAATCATTACATTGGTTGATATTGTACACGTAGGTTGTGACAATTGATTTAAGCCAGCACGCCTAATCTGCGCAGAAAAGACGAAAAAAAAAAAAACCTTTCGCAGCATCATTGGTCTTCAAACTTTTGCTCGTGACTGTACCGCAAAGGCCCTTTTGGGGTGTTAGATACGAGGTTGGATGGATGGATGGATGGAAAGATTTTTTTTGGTCCATTGAAAGAAAAAAATTGTATGATACGTAGCTTGGCAAAGCAAAAGGAGGAAACATGAACTGTAAACATCGCCCGAAAAGGACAAGATGGAAAAACAAAAGCACAGACACTCGTTTCTCCGGCACGCACGCGCGCAAGCGCACCACACATGCCCGCACACACGTACGCAGTATTTTTAAATTGCTCCTAATGTCATTTGCTTGTAACTCGAGCTTTTTTTTTAATTGCAGCAAGCAACTTCTACTTTATGATTACAATTCTATTTTACAACTTTACAAATTACAAATTTTACATTATAATGCGCTTTCGTGGCGCTCTGCGCGTTCGCCCGTGAAACAGGCGTCATCCACCTCCTTTAGAAGCGCTCTGGTTGACATCCTCGGGGCCGGTCGCTGACTCCCACGGTGTCCCTTTTCTCTGCTATGCCCCCTTACCCACCTTTTTTCACTTAGGCTATAGAGCCAACTTTATGTTAATAAACGCTGTATCCATTCACTAATTCATTCATTCACGATCGAAATTTCGGATCGAGCCTGTTGAAGATCCCTTTAAAGACGAGTCAAGTGTCGCACCTCTTCCTGTGGCAGTTGCAAGACTGCACTTTTTTCTTTTGTGTCTGTTTGCATGCATGAATAATAATATTAATACAGGGGTTTGTCGCTCATGAGGTCGTCTCGTTACGATGGTTCCTGCATTCTTTTGGACACGCAGGACAGCGTCATCGACAGCGTGCGGACCGCCACTGGCAGCACGGATCGCCTGGTGGCCAGCATCTCCTTCTCCGGCGCCGAATTCATTCTCAATTCTAGTATCGCCAATGACGAGCTCGGCATGCCGGGAAAACTCGCCTCGAACATGAGCGTCGGCGGCCCCTACACGCACATGAGAGGGCTTCTGTCTTTTTTCGAGGTACGAGGCCCGGCAGTCGAACCTCAGTAGCTTGGAACCAAAACGAAGAAAGTTAAGTGGATATCCCGCGCAGTGTCAGAATCGGTGGACGCTAAGCATTTCTTGAGGTATAGATGGTTGTGCTAAATGGACAGCAAAGAGAAATAATGACTCTTCGAAAACAGCCGTGTGATATCTATATTGAAGCCTGGTAAAACTCCTCTTTCTCTTCAGTCTTTTCTTCTTGTGAGTCTGACGAGCTGCTTATGCAAGGTCATGGAGAAAATGATTGACACTAGGCTGCAATGGTGGTGGGAGCAAACAGAAGTATTTCTCGACCACGTGACAAAATTTCGAAGCGGCGGTGCACCTTGGATGCAATTTCGGATATCGTTACCTATGTCCAACATGAATGAGCTAGGGGAAATGTCACAATAGCGGTGTTTTTAGACATTAAACGAGAATTTCACATGGTCCGCCATGTCCATATATTGTGTGGCTTTAAAATTAGGCGCTGCGGTAGATATCCAACTTCTTTAATGGTAGATAATGTTTATTCAAACAAGCGAAATAAAAAGTTCTCCTCATAATCTTAGTCAAGGAGTCTCATAAGGCAGTGTCTTGAGTCCATTTCTGTTTAATTGTGTGATGGCGGATTTACCGCGGAGACTTCCGCCTGCACTATACTATTCTATATAGGCGGATCATGTTTGTATTTGGGCCTCTGGTTCATGTCCCAACCTTGTTCAATCTACGTTGCAGGAAGGCCAAAACATTGTGGAAAAATTCTTGAAGGAAACAGGGATGGAACTGTAACAGTAAGACGGCTGTGCTACCCTTCACCAGAGGATATGTAAAGGACTTTCAGTTGTGCAATGAGGGACAATCTTTGGACTAATGAAGCAACGCACATGTCTGGGCGTTACACTAGACAGACAACTTTCTTGGAATTCTCACATTAAATTCATTGAAGAACAAATAATCTGAATATTAAAGTTCTTCGCCGCGTAGCAGGCACTTCATGGGAAGGGTCAGTTTTATCACTTCTAAAAGCACATAATCCACTTATAAAGAAACATATAGCATATTCCTCGCCTGTTCTGCATAAAATCTTCAGTTCATCTGAAGAGCGACTTCAACGATTAATAGCTAGGAGCCTTTTAGAGTATGCTTAGGCGTTCCTCGAGCAACCTCGTGTTCCTCAGCAACTGCAGAGATACGTCCTCCTCCATTTCCTAATACGAGTTCGTCTGAAACCTGCCGCAGCTTCTTTCGCGTTTCAGTGAAGCACAAAGGGCACCAGTGGCGCACCGACGGGGGGGGGGGGGGGGGGAATTCGGGGGTTGTAACCCCCCCCCCCCCGCCTGGGGCCGACTTAACTCCCCCTTTTGTTCAACCCCTTTTCTTTCCTTACGCATTTGAGTGCTGCAACTATGATGTAAGACGTGCAATCGTCTGTACACTCGCAAAAAGCGCATTTTTTTACAATTTCCCGTGAAGAAATCGAAATTAGTGCTGTTTAGATGGTATTGGCAAACTGTCAACCCCCCCCCCCCCCCCCTCCTGGCAGAGATCCTGGGTGAGCTACTGAAGGGCACCCACTAGCAATTGCACTTATTGAGAGAGACACAGGGTTTGCATCAATACAGGGTTTTAGGTGCACAAGAATCTACTACCACATCAGAAATTTTGGGTCTTAGTTATCTCCTACCCTCCATGGCGACTCGTGGGCTGGGAATTGAGCTTTCAATTGAAGGAATTATTCGCAAACGAGACATGTTTACGCTAGAAGCACTACAACTACAGCGCTATACCAGGTATACTTTCGATACTCTGGTTATATTCAAGCGTACACAGATGGTTCTTGTCGAAGAAATTATTCTACAGCAGCGTTTGTCATTCTAGAATAGAACCGAATACAGACGTTTAAACTGTCTCACACGACATCAACTACAACAGAGCTTCTTGCAATGTTGTCTTTGTTACGATACATAAATTCCACACGAAAAGGGAAACAATCGGTCATTCTTTGTGAATCGCAGGCAGCTTTGTCGTCACTTCATGGTGACATCAGCAATTCGCAAAACATGGCGTTAGTTTATGAGGTACTAAAGGAACTCACAAAAAAAAAAAGCAAGGGAAGAGAATCACGCGGTAATGTTCCAATGGATACCTGGTCACTGCAATATTCCTGGGAATGTTGCTGCAGACGAGGCAGTTGCACAAGCTCACTTTAACAGTCACATCTGGACTCCCTCTAACACGAGGCGAATTGTGGCACATACTAAGACAGATCTCAGCCCCTTGTTGCAGAGCCACATGTTTTGATCAAAATTCGAAATCTTCAGATTTATTTCACATTTACCCTTCGCTTCAATTTAAAATCCCGTCCACATTTGATACAACCCGAGCCTTTGAAACGCTGACTCACCGTCTGCGGCTCGGTACCGCGTATACAAACCCCTTTCTTCAGATAACTTCAAGAGCAGATAGCCCCAAATACACCTTTGGACACGCGGATGAGGATATACAACACCTTCTGCTAAAATGTCCGCGACACGACGCACACAGAGACAACGTTTAGCACGTCATTTAATGGCATTGTACAGCAGGCCTTTCAGCCTAGGAAATTCTTAGGCCCATGACCAAGATATTCCTTGCAGAGACGAGTGTCACTGGCCTTACAATGATTTCTAGAAGCGCGCAATATTTTCAGAAACTATTGAGTAGGGTTCATCTGTGATAAGCTCACTCTATGTGTTTCATTTGACCCGACTTTGGCCCATTCAATGTCTGGATTCATGTACCTTAGTGTGAATCGAAACCGTGTTTTCTTATGTGCCCTGATTTCAGTGTGGCTGGACATTGTGTTTACTTTAGTGTACATATATGACTGTACTTTGTATCACTGTGGTTCTCTGTGTGAAAATGAGTAGCCGGCGCCAATTAAAGGCGGCAGCATCTCCTAAGCACCATATAATAATAAAGAATAAAAATTATATCTGAGCTGTTTTAGTAAACTACACCTATACGATGCCAAAAAATAAAGGACTCTTTTAGCGTAAGGGGTGGCTTGGTAACCTAGAAAAGACGCAAAAGCGAAATACAGGTGGCGACACCGCTTTGAAGTTTCCGTACCAGCTCACCATGATGTCACGGATTGTTACGGCGACTGATCTGGCCTAGGTATTTTTTGTATCGTTAGAGATTTGCTATATTTCATGCTAAAGGAGCCAGAGACAGCACTTGGCAAGTTAACGAAGGAACGACTACTGAGCAACAACGCCTCGAATACGAAAAACAATTTAGAATCTGTGACGTCACACTGACTTACCGGCGTTGAGGTTGCGGCACAAAATTAAAGAAAAAGTAAGTTCGGCCTTTATTTTATTTTCTCATAAGCAACCTCTTTCCGTGAAATTAAAACAAATAGAGTTCTGACGGAATACTTTATCACTTTAAACTGATCTAGTGTTGCCATCTATAGTTTCCGTTTATTGCTAAGTGCTATTGTTAAGTATTATGCGATAAATATGTTATGTGGTGGTGATGATGTTATGAGGAATAGGGAGAATCGGGGTGCTCGATTTCTTGTTCGTTTCAACGATGTGAATCCAACAGACAATGGAGCCAGGTAAAGCATAGGGGAAAAAGAACGGTCAATATCCGTTGTGCTTCATTATCGGTTGGCTTCATGTGGTTGTGACAATGCGTGACATTACACTAGACCGCATTGCATTGTCTTAATATGTCTACATTACATTAATGTAGGCATATTATGACGTGCCATGTGGATGCCATGTTTACATTATGTAGACGCTACCTTGATGCCATGTGAGGAAGTTGCTTCTGTTAAAGCAATATACGAGAATGAATTCACACTTTCATTCTTTGAATGAAGCGAATGATTGCCACTGACTCACATCGACTCGCATGCCTGCTGGATGCTTGAGAGTGAAATGCTGCAGGCAAAGGTATGAGAATGCAGAATATAATATGCTCAGCTAGTGCAAACCTGGAAAGTGTCTGAACATGTAGCTTACTGAAATGCAATTTCCTTTGCCCCAAGCATAGACGACACAACCAAAAGCTGTAGCATAAACTGCCGTATTTGGAGCCTATAAATAAAGCGTCCCCTAGCATTAGACCCATATTTGTACTATATGGGTCCAACTTAGGAGACGCTGTTAACCAGTGGTAAAAATGAAAAAAAAATTACAAAATGACCTAAGCAGACTTTCGGTACGCATGTCGTTTGAGTAAGCTATAATTTTAAAGCTCCGTAATGTGTATACTTACACCGGTTTAGCCCATCACGCGATCTCATCGCGCTTCGCGCGCAACGATATTCGCGCAAAAACCTCTTAAGGCCACCGCGTGGCTCAGTGATATACGGTGTCCTGCTGCTAAACAGGAAGTTTCGCCATTCGATTTCCATCTGCGGCGGCCGCATTCCGACAGGGGTGGAATGCAAAAGGCATTCGTGTACCAAACTCGTAGGGCGGAGTCTAAAAGCTCCCGCGTGATAAAAAAACAAAAAACGAAAAAAAAAATCCGGATGGCTCCAAACGCGGTGCTGACGCTATCAGCAGTTCGCCATGCTACCTGAATTCCTTCACCCCCAAAGTATCGTTTTCACTTGTAAGCACCCAATAGCGTCCTTCGACATGGACGCACGTTTGAAAGCATAGAACACGAATAGATTTCACGTCCTAAATTAATCGCCGTATAAAACAACTGATTAATGAATCACTTGAATAAGTGACTTAATCATCAGGAACTCCCCGTTGCGCAGAAGCATGTCTGGGGCGTCTCACGTTCGCCTGTAGTTAATCGCCGAATGTAAAGTGCGCACTTGCTTTCTTTCCTATAGTTTCTCTATCAAACTGAAGCCGCATAGTCATTTCTCTATTTCTTAATGGGAATCAATAAATAAAACTACGCACCAGGTATCAGTTTCAGTACCTAGCTGCTTATCGCATTGCGCCGAGAGCCTGTCGAAGGATCACGTTTGCCATAACAACCATGGTGCAAATAGCAAAGCCAAGCGATTCTCCATCCTGGCAGTCGCTTAATTAAGAATTTAGCGTTAAAAGTGTAATCTGACCTCGGAGAGTGCTGTGACTCCTGTTTTGTTCCTTACGCATCTAAAAAGACGAGCTAAGGGGAAAGCCCGTAGGAACGCTTATTGAGACTACGAACGCAAATGACAACACGACAAATAGAAAAGGTTCCACCGGCATCGTCCGAGCAATCCGCCAGATTCTTTGATTGGACCTAGGGAGCCTACATGCAACGCCGTTTTAAAACGGCGTTGCGTGTAGGCTTCCTACTGGGAACTAATGAATGGCGCCATCTGGCGCAATGCTGCGTCATCTGCGTAAACTACATATATGGGTACGCCTTGACTGCGTGACGTAACGCGGGCAAAAGAAGAGAGAAGGACAACATAGCACAAGCAATGTCTCTTGTTTTAAATATATTTTCTCCTCCCTTTTTTTGTCCCCATGTTAGGCTGCTGTACACAGGCACAGATATGCATCCACACCAATTTGCCCACCTTTCAGTCATTCGGCAATTAGCACGTGCGGGGTTTGCCATCACGAAGCTGCACTGCTGGCTTTAAGCGAAGCCGTAGTGGAGGTCCCTCGGAGATCATCTTGTCCATCAACGAGAATCCAAACCCAAAGTACAGGTGCGCTGTTGCATTTCGCTCCAGTCGGAATGTGGACGTCTCTGACGGGAATCGAACATGCGATCCAAAGCTCTCATCGGCTACTAAGGCGTAAACTTTGGACTTGCGTTTCTTTCCTACTAAATGCTTTAGAGCACCGTATTTCATATACGCCGCAGATCTGCGTGATGATCCACAGTGAGCCGTGGAAGCATGCAGTCAACACGGATGCCAGATGTCCCGTAGTCAACAGGGGTCTGTACTGGGTGGGCTACGACAATGCCTGGAGCATCAGACAGAAGGTGAATATCGTGGGTAGTCCGTCTCAAACCGACATCGTGCTGGGTTTACTGCAGCATTACTTGAATAAATTTCGAGACACTTAGGCACATTATGCCTGGGGCCTGAGTTCTCACACGTATTCTTCCTTAACACTTTGGTGAATTGGGTGAGACGTTCAGTTTAGTTTGTTGCTTCGAGGCTTTCAGTTCATTAGGCTCTGCGAATATGCATCGAGGAAACAACCGTTCCTTAGATCGAACGTTTCGTAGAATCGGGTTTCCTTAAATCATGGTTCGACAACATCTGTTTCTCAATTTCCAGGCGCGTAAATTCACGTGACACTATTTTCCATCAAAATGGTCATGATGCGAGCTCTCGTGAAAAAAGTCTGATTATCCTCAGCACTTCCGGACGGGCATCAGTAGAGTTTCATAGCGTCAAGAACGTTAATTTGGACGACACCCTCCTCATCCACTGAAGGGCATCCAGTAAGCCTAATCGAAATAGCACGCCGGAATGTGCACGGTAGAACTCCCATTGTTGACAGGCGGCTATACATTACGTACCAGTGCTAAACATATATAAATATGTGTGAGTATGACCTTCTAACGTCATTGCACAGCGCATGCCCCCATCCTTGAATCGGAGAGTGCGTTGGAAGGTAATGCCATTTAACGGGGAATCACCTAATTAATAATCATTTAATTGATTATTTAGGGTATTACATGCACTACTCAAGCAGGGGAAGGTACGAAGATAAAGGAAATTACTATTATGTGGTTGAAGAATTCTTCGAATGCATTAGTAAACACTGCTTAAATGACGAATGACATGTTAACTACTGCTAACTGCTAACTGAGGGAGGCAAAGAATTCCACTCTGCTGATGCGTTATGGAAAAAAAATATTTTTTACGTGTTTGCGTTGTGGAACAGAAGTGGTTGTAAAGCTTTAGAGTGAGTTATCTGTGACAAGCTTTTTAGTGGTGGCAGTATATAAGTATCTTTCAGTAAACTGGATTCGTTGGAATTAATTGGCTCATTTCGCGTGTCCCGCCCGCATCGCATATTGACAAGTTACCAATCTCCCTTTAAAACTACCTCGTTTGTTTTCTTCACGTTGGCGTCATTACTTTGTATGGCAAGAGACGTTATCTTATCGCGAACTGAGTTCTGAATTCTGAGTTATTTACTATTGAGCAGTCATATTCACGAAGTATGCACAATCTGCATGACCCCTTATTCAAAGCGTACTGGGGCAATTAAAAAAAATGTCAGAAATTGTCAGTACATCACTGAGTTGAAATGAAAAAAAAAATACAGCAGGCAGAAATTTGGATTAAGTGCAAGGAAATACAAAAACATATTGCACGGCATCAACAGCAACGAATAAAATATTACAACAAAGATTGCAGGCGCCAGAAGGAAGCTCTTCAAAAGATAAAGTTAATAGAGTAATATCAAAATAAACCAGTTGGAAATAAGCATAATTTACAGAGCCAAAACGGAGTTACATAGGTATTATAAAAGTCTGAAGACAAAGACAGCACCAATCCAGCAAGAAGATAGTAGTAATTCAAAGTAACACTTTTCTAGTTCCCCTAACAAATTTTGCGTGTTGCTAATTTCATGCGGTATGCTAACCATTTTGTTCCAGCGAACTTAAACAAACATTTGCCATAGACGTTTCTTTATGGTAGAGTTAAGTTGTCAAAAGTTTCATTTCTAGCAAAACGTTGTGAAGAGTGTATACATAGTAATGAAACATGAAAGGGCTGGTTGTGCCTTATTGCTCTATTAGTGAGAGTAGCGTAATTACATAAGTTTGTTTGCCGAACGAACGCAGGTTCGATATGCGCTCGATCGTGGTTTGGCCGGCATAGCCATCAAGAACATGGAGATGGATGACTGGAACAAAGTCTGCAAACAAAGGATGGTGCTCATGAAGACGGTGGCCCGGCAGATGCAGCACTGTCGAGTCACGCTAAAACGCAAACAGTGACCACCTAACCACTGCCTGCCATCTAAGAGGAGGGACACTATCGGAGAGCCAAATTAGTTCATTCCTTGCCAATATTATTAACGCGAAAGATAACAATCACGACACTATTAGTTTCTTTACGCGCGATCTGCCGGTTGTTTAGACAAACATCGAACAACGAGTATAAATTATGTTATGTTTAAATTTTTATGATGAAATCCTTATTGAATATTTTATTTATTCAATAATATATTTGCGCAAAAATAGGACGCATTACTATTAGGGCTATAACTGGCTCTTAATTTCGGTCTAGCATCGAAAGTGTTACCTTACTAAACAGGGTTATTTATGGTTAAGCTTAAATTTTGTGTGATATCGCGTATGAGATGTTATTTTTGCCCTGTCGAAATTTTTTTGCGTTTGTGTAGGGCGATGTGTTATTGCAATATGATGTGTAACAACTACGCTGTTATATTTACAAGGCTGA
Source organism: Dermacentor silvarum (assembly GCF_013339745.2). Lineage (NCBI taxonomy): Eukaryota > Metazoa > Arthropoda > Arachnida > Ixodida > Ixodidae > Dermacentor > Dermacentor silvarum. The sequence goes on along the minus strand of NC_051156.1, from coordinate 170,841,610 downwards.
CTATGAGTATATTCAGCATGTATCGAACCAGGAATTAGCGAACTAGGCTGTTGGTCCAACTATGTTTATGTTGATTTCAGTACATGAGTCAATAAAAAAAGTGTAGCAGCGAAAGCAGGTAATTGTCATGGCTGCCTTGTTAAGTTATGCAGAATACACAATGCTCGTTGAGGTGCGCTCGGCCTTACGCAGCTGTAGAAAAAAATCACCACCCCTTCCACTCCGTGAAGATGGTCGAACAGCGAAACCTGTGCATTCGCGGCCGCTTGGCTGGCCGAAGCGGCACTACTTGCGGAGGATAGGACGCGTCGGCGTCCACGGGTGACGGCGTTCGTCACGTTTTTTTTTTTTTTTCTCCGACGTTCCCAGACAAAGAGTCCAGGACCGAAGCTCCATATTTGCAACCAACGCTAACGCGAACTCCTCTCCCACCCCGCTCCTCCGTAGACGTACTTTAAGATATAAAGACTTACGTAAGCTTAAGCTTAAGTCGTAAGAAATGTGCATAAAGTTTAAGGTAAAACATCTCGAGATGCCGAATTAATGTTACATGTGAATCATACTTTTTATTTACTTTTTCGGAAAAAGATTATCAATATGCACACTGATTCGTTACAGGATAATTGGATAACATTTGACCTAACTACAAACAATGATCATATGGCAGGAGCATTATATTGTCACGGGACCAACACGAGGGTCTTCAACACGACGGGAGCTTCAACATGACGGGAGTTCAGAGCGCAGGTTTCTTCCCCAAGCGTATCACCCCTGAGGGAAGCCGAATGCCAGGCTGGGGTACGCTTGTGCCCATTTGAACCAGTGGGTGCCCGGTGGCGGTGGGAATCGAAGCCACAACCTCCGCAGCCGAGGCGGACGCTCTCCCACTAGGCCAACAGAAATGCCAAAAAAGCTTTTTGGAGAAATTGCTGAGCGAAGCACGCAAAACATTTCGCAGAACCAGAAATCGAGCGTCATAATATTGCGCGAGAGGCAGCGTAGTTGTGTCTTCTGACAATTTTTTTTTTTTTTAGTTGAGGGAGCGTGCATATTTTTGGTCTTCATGTTGGTTATAATTGTTCAGGAAACTAAGGTAATGTTGAATAGCTTGGCGAGCGAGCAACAGTTCCTGACTGGTATTCAACCTTGAGAAAGCGTTGTCCTTGACCATTACAATGCTTCCTGCCCATCCTCTCTGTCCATGCGCATTTTTTTGCCAAAAACAATCTATCGCAACGCTGCCACATCGTCCATGCAGGCCAGACCTGGTGTGGCCTCTGGTGATTTTTTGTTGGCAATGTCCTAACTAAAGGGATGCTACCTTGGAATCTTGGAAAACACAAAAATATTGCTGATAAATACGCTAAACATTACGGAAAGTGGCTTCCAGCTATGCTACAAACAATGTAAGAATCGTTGGAACCGCGGAAATAATTTTCAAGGATGTTAGTTTGAGCGGGAGAATTTGCATTTGTCAAATTTCAGAATAAAAGCATTTAAACGAGGGTTTCGACGGGAATTCAGGGCGCAGGTTTCTTCCCCAAACGTGTCACCCCTGAGGGAAGCCGAACGCCAGGCCGGGTTACGTTTGTGCCCATTTGAACCAGTGGGTGCCCGGTGGCGGTGGGAATTGAACCCACAACCTCCGCAGCCTCTTCGGTACGAAGCACGTCGTCGATTGCGGCCGAGCAAGTAGCCATTGCCCTGGCCCTCCGGGACGACAAACATGCCAATATCTCCAGCGACTCCAGGGCAGCCATCCGCACCTTTAGCGTTGGTACCGTGTGTAAGGACGCCTGTCGCATCCTCGACGGCAAAAGCATCGCCACCCACACTTTCCCGTGGTTCACCGCTCACATGGGATCCATCATAGGAGGCCCCACAAACCTCAACGAGCTGGCCCACTCCAAGGCGCGAGGTCTCGCTTTCCGCGACCATGGAGAACTCCCCCGCCGGCCCGCAGTGTTGGAGAACAGAGATCAACCGACCACATACAACGAAATTACGCAGCACTTTTATCTCGGCAGGAGAGAATTTCCCTTCTCACAAGAAGTTAAATAGAGCGCAGGCATTGACCCTCATATTATTGCATATAGGCTCGTATCCCAGCCCGGCTTTATTCCACAAGCTTTATCCCGACACTTATGCCAGTATTTCTTGCAGGCACTGCAATGAATTCGCTAGCCTAGACCATATGCTATGGCGTTGCCCCTCGTTGCGAGGCACGGGACAAATCAATGACGACAAGTGGCTCTTCGCTATCAAGAGCCCCGATGCCGGGGCGCAGCTATGGGCTGTCCAGTGGGCCCACGATGCGGTGGTCGGGCATGGCCTGACTGCCCCAACGTGGGAGCGACCCACAGCGCGCTGAGTCGCGTACCTCAGGACTTTCATTAAAGTTTTGCATCCATTCATCCATCCATTACAAAGGCAGTATTTTAACCTTTGTAACACACCTCGTATCCTCAAATGAACGGAATCACGCCCGACTTCTTCGTGATGCTTCAGTTGTCAAATACCCTGCCCATTCTCTCATCATTAGCTAAGTGGGGGCTTGATATAGTTTGGTTTCATACGCTGGGTTACGCGTGCCTCTGTTTCAAATGTTTCAATAAATCAAGGAGGAGGAGACAGAAGAAGATGCGGACGTCAGGGGAACCAGCCGGTGTAAATACACGGGAGGCTACCCTGTGCTGAAAAAAGGGTCAATTGGAATAAGTGTGATAGCGGGAGAGAAGGGTTGTATATAAAAGAAATTACGTAGATCCAACACACATTTTAGAATCTATGTAGCTGAGCTTTGGTGAAGCCGTTAATCAAATGGTCTAAATTTGCCCATTTTCTTTATGTGTCTTATGTTTAAACGAAACTGGCACTCGCTCATGTTCTCTCACGCACCTGCTACACAATGTTCTAGCATCAAGCCACCCGTGCTAATGGTTAAAGCATCAGGCTCCTGTGCTAGGGGATAGAGGTTCGATTCAACCAACGGGTGCCCGTAATGAAACTTTATTTAATATAGTGTGAGCTATTCTTCAAGACAGCATCCGCACCCAGCAGTACACAGCATTCACGGTCAGGAAAGTCCAGGATGGTTCGCAATGAACGCTTCGCTTTAAAGGTGCGCACACTAAAGCGATACAACGCGCTATAAATTTCACAGTCAGTCACAAAGTCTTGTCAAATACTTGCAAGATGCCGCTTCAGTTCTTGCATACCTAGGCTTAGTACACATTACAAAGTGCATTTCCATAACGTTCGATTGAATAAAGCTATTTGCATGAAACTGCAATAATTATTACCAGGAACAAAAGAAACCTCACAAATCGTTTATTGCATGACAAAACCTTTACTTCCTTAAAGGCCACTCTATATGCCACTCTATATGGCCACTCTACATGCCATAGACGGCCACTCTACATAGACGGCCACTCTATATGCACCCGTTACGTGCCGCGGTTAGTTTGGAAAAGCAGCGTGCGCAATCAACTTCTGGTAGAGGTGGCACTCGAGCCCACGCCACTAAAGAGACTTGTGCCTGAAACCAGTTGCTTAGACCACTCAACCATGCTGCCTACAAACGTTTACGGCAGACGCTGGTTTTAGAAAAGGTGAATATGTGAACGGGTAATGGAGACAAAAAGTTTGATCATTGTCCGTGCCAGGGCCTTAGATCGCTCAACTATGCTACATCGTTTATTCAGTTTAATGGTATTTATTACAATGCCTAAAGTGAGATGTACAAGTATGTCACCTGACGAACAAAGTATTCACACCCACAATGACGGACACAATGAAGCGATGACACAATCACTAGATACGCCAACTACCGTCAAAAGCCTTTATAACGAAGTGCTCGGGACCTCCAAAATCATTCGCTATACGGATCACTTCGTTGTAAAGATCACGCATCCTACCGTCCCCAATAGATGAGGTTAAGAACGTACAGCAAAATATATTCGTTATTTACAATGAATTCCAAACATATAACAGTAAAGTGTGTTACTAGTTTTCTTCTGCACAGTCCGTAGGACGGAATGTTCGAGTGAGAACCACCTTATGCAATCTACGTTTACGGCAGACTCCATGGCATAGCCCGGGAGCACCAGAGCATCCGACGCCTCTATTATACTTCTATTGCCACTATCAAACGCTCTGCTCATATTTACATAGAGTCCTCTAGAATGTATAGTTTTCTCTAGCAGGGCAGCAAGGATAAGTCCCCCACCAAGTTGGGAATACCAGCTTTTTTTTTAAAGTGAGTAATTTTTTTATGGAAAGCTTGTTGAAAAAAGTGTGCTAGTGGTGGGATTTGAGCCCACAAGCCCGAAGGATCTGGTGCCTTAAACCAGCGCCTTAGACCGCTCGGGCCACGCTACTTTTTTTATTATTTATTGACTGGGACACGCTACTGACGTAAGCCTGATGGTGATGGTTTGGAATAAAACATTGAACAGGTAAAGAATAAAAAAAATCTGGCAGCGGTGGGATTCGAACCCACGCCCCCGAAGAGACTGGTGCCTTAAACCAGCGCCTTAGACCGCTCGGCCACGCTACCGACAGATTTTCACGCATGATGACGAGGGCTGGAAAAGGAGACTACATGAACAGATAAAGAATAAAAAGATCTGGCAGCGGTGGGATTCGAACCCACGCCCCCGAAGAGACTGGTGCCTTAAACCAGCGCCTTAGACCGCTCGGCCACGCTACCGACAGATTTTCACGCATGATGGCGAGGGCTTCGAAAAGGAGAGCACATGAACAGGTAAAGAAGAAAAAAAGTCTGGCAGCGGTGGGATTCGAACCCACGCCCCCGAAGAGACTGGTGCCTTAAACCAGCGCCTTAGACCGCTCGGCCACGCTACCGACAGATTTTCACGCATGATGACGAGGCCTTCGAGAAGCAGAGCACATGAACAGGTAAAGAAGAAAAAAATCTGGCAGCGGTGGGATTCGAACCCACGCCCCCGAAGAGACTGGTGCCTTAAACCAGCGCCTTAGACCGCTCGGCCACGCTACCGACAGATATTCACGCATGATGACAAGGGCTTCGAAAAGGAGAGCACATGAACAGGCAAAGAAGAAAAAAATCTGGCAGCGGTGGGATTCGAACCCACGCCCCCGAAGAGACTGGTGCCTTAAACCAGCGCCTTAGACCGCTCGGCCACGCTACCACGCTTCGGCGGGCGTGCTATAGCTCTGTCTGGCAGATAACAGGAATCACATTACGTGACCTACTTTCTTTTGCAGCCGTTTTGCGGAGCCTGGAGCTGCATCCTGCTGGTCGCTTAGAGGAAGAAACCTGTTACGTCCTTCTGCAGTAACGCTTCGCAACGCTTTTGCACCAAACTCTACACTACCCTATTGAACTGGGCGAGTAGATGTTTTCCTTCAAGTGTCGTCAAAATAAAATTCTCACTCACCTGGGAGTAGCACGAGGCTATGTATACCAAGTATAAATAGGCTTTCCTTCGTAGCATCGCACTCTGGTGTGGATGCAGTTATTTTTCTTTTTCTCGCATATTACCTTAGTTCTGACTGGCTTTATTTAGTGGATTCGGCATCGTACCGTCACCTGGTTAGCTGACATGTTTGGGTGACAACCCTGGAATGGGGTTTTCGGCTCTATTCACGGACTTGGACAAGTTATTTTTTTCAACTGCGAATGTTTCTTTGAGGAACCAGTCAGGAAGTTCCTCCTCCTCGTGTATTTCGCCCCCATCGAAATACGGCCAAGCTCAAGCTAACCTTTCTATCCTCCATCTCACAACTAACTCGCACCACTGCCGAAGGTACGATGTACAGCGATATGCGATACGTTAGGCCCTACGCGCATGCACGTCGCCTACTGCGTATTATTGTGGCGGTTGCCGGTTGGCAACAGTCATAGCCACCCCAACCGCGATCACGTACAGCAGCGTGGCAGCACGCATGCAGCCCAGACAGTCCGCTTTGATCCAAATTCGTGCTTGTTACTGGCAAAATCCGTCATCGCTTAGTCTCATCTCACGCTGAGTGCAAAGCATTAGGCATCATTTGTCGTTATTTAGATCAGTGGTCTGTTTTGATGCTAGTAGGACTACCGAGGTGGTGCCGAGCCGTTAAAGTGGTTTCATGTCAACTTAGCAGATAGCGCCACAACAGACCCGGTGGCGCGCTGACCATGCGGAACGCTCCAAAATACCAATTGTACACTGCATCATCAATATGCTACTCCATGAACAGTGCGATAGTATTGGAGAACGCGCCGTACCACTCGGTGAGGCAAAAAACGATCACCGCTTGAGTTACCTTAAAAAGGAAATGCAGGCGTTAACTTTCACAAAAGGAGTTTCCCTGTTGTGACGATGTGGTAAAGGCAGGGTTGATGAAACTGTCTGTGAAAGTTCATGGCAACACATACCGTGTACACTGTATTGCTGCTGCTGCTGGACACATGGTTTGAAGGCTACCACCATATTACTGTCAGCTCAACCCCATAGAGCAGGTGTGGAGCGACATGAAGCGTTTTGTGGCTTCTGCGCACCGCGTATTCAAAATGCAAGAGCTGAAGGAACATGTTGCACATGTCATAGCGCAAAACTACCCTCTCCCTTCCCTTCGTCCACTTTTCCTACTTTCTATCCCCCTTTCCCCGCCCCTCAGATGCTGAGCCGTTCTCCCTATAAGGGCTGCAGAAACATGCATCTTTTCTTTTCCTCAACCTCTACTACTACTACTTAAGTCCACAGAAGCGGAAGAAGTGTGTTAACTACGTAATTGAAGAAGAAGAGAAGATAAGAGAAACGGACCATACCATTGACGACATTGTCGACAACCAACCACCAGTCGTTGTCAATCTAGGGGAGGGCACAACAACCTCTGACGAGGAGGCCAGTATGAATGATGAAAACTATGAGTGCCTGCGACTTCTCCAACTTTAGGCACCTCCCCCGGAACAATGCGTTGTTTGCATTGAACTTTAGAACATGATTATACTTTGAAAAACATGTTTGGGCTGATTCATTTATTGTTCCGAGTTTAACTCTGTGTACGCAGTACGTCATACACTGTGGCACCCACAAATTGTTACGGGCAAGTGAAAATTGAGCTGTCGGTATCAAGCGAGCTTCGGCAGCACAATAATTGATGCTTAGTGACTTTACTTGTAACATGCAACAATGCGTGGTTCGAGACTGTTTTAATATACGTAACGTTAATTATAATAGCCACACTTCGTCTTGCTGATAAGTAATTAGCCTTATCGTTTCCTTAAATTTTCAGGCGTAATAAACAACCTATATAAACTACGGGGAGCAAGTACCAACAAAGCAGGCGAGCAGACGCCAAAGAGACACCGAGCAGACGACGAGCACACGACGAGCAGTCGATGCGGCGCGGATGAACACATCTTGAAGGGCTTTCGTCATTCCTATTGGCTAACGAGCCCTGCAACTTCCACAGTGCGGCAAGGTACTACTGAGATGGGGTATAGCTTACCGACTTCAATATAGTTTCTAGATTCTTTCAGTCCACGTCTTGCCGTTAGGTTCGTTTACGGTTGAAAAGTGCCGGCTGCGTGAATTTGCAGTCAAGAAATACTATGCGTCTGCTAGAGAAATCAACCCAACGACAAACGCACAGACATATCATATAACCGCATGACAGTTGCAGAATTCTCACTCATTGAATATTTTCTATACGAACACGTTCACACAGTAGTACATCGCTTAAAAAACGTGAGGTCAGAACAGATTAACCCTAGTAACTTTAGTACAATCACATCTGCACATTAACTGCTGTGCGATGCGCTCGCAAACTTGCGAGTGTTGCACGCTGGAGACTACGCGCTAGCGGTGTGGCAACATAAGATCGAACGCACAGTTGACATTCATTTCAATATAAACATGCTTATATATATACCTACTGCCGCACTGCGCTGTAGAGAATAATGTCTATTGGTGTTTTGTGGCTAAAGCGCCCTTAGGCGTTGATGCACCCACGCTGACGCCTGGTGGCACGTCTCCTCCATCACGACTACCAACGTCGATGACCATGAGCAACCGTCGTGCATATGGAAGCTGCACTACGCTGCACACGCTAGCACAACGCGAAAGACGAAGCACGTAACTGACACACTAATACAACGCGCAAGACAAAGCACGTAACTGAATCGTCACCGAGTCAAATCAGCGCGTACAGCGCGTCGTAATTGCAGCCTCCGCGATCAACTTCAGAAACATTTTCTGAGCTAATTGCGGAGGCCACGCTCCGCTGTGCTGAGTACGGTGAACGCCACCTAGGTGGCGTTGGTAGTGCTTCTTGATGCCAGCGTCCCTTCGAATGCTGGCATCGAGGCGTCGTAGTGCTGAGACCACCGAAGCGTTCACTGTCGGTGCGCGTTAGTGTCATAATGCAGTACTTCTCTTTTCTGCTCGTAGGCGGCGGCACCGCCCCGAGCAAGAGCGCGGGTACACGGCGCTGTAGAGAATAAAAATTAACTGACCAGTACAGCCGCACTGGCCCCCGTGCGTCGCGTTGCAGGAACGTAACCAACATAGCTGTCTGTTTACAGCTTTAAAACGTACCCCACTATGTGCCCTTTAAGGGTAACGAAAAAAATATTTAACCGTCATCAATGCGGAAATCAGGGCGTTTCCAGCGGTTCCATTTCTTCAGAGTACGTAGCACGAAGTCACACGTGCAACAAAGAAGGAGAGGTCGGTCTTGTCAGTGTGGACGACGTCTGGCTAGGTACCTTGTACACACTTGCATTGTGCGTCGCCTTGACTAAACATAATTTGAAAACAGTTCTTTAAAAAAAAAGCACGCACATAGCTGCGTATTAGTCAGCATTCTTTCGTGTACGCCTGTTTCTCAAGCGATATTTAACGTACTCGTCACGGCAAGTTTTCGTAGATAATGTTGGCAAAACAAATACACGAGTCAACCAAGAAGGCAAGTCACATACACGCACAAAAAGAGGCTATCGAGTTCTTTCGTTGCCTTCGTGGGTTACCGAATGATACACGCGCCGGTCAGTCAGTGATGAACGTAGTCAATGTCTCATTTGTAGGCATCGTGTAGAACAAGAAGTAAGTGCAGGAGGTCAAAGTGAAAGCGGTTGTCGTCACTACCTTGAGGAAAAGGCCGAGCAGCACCTGCAGAAGGAAAGCTTGTTTCATTATTTTATGATTAATCAATCACTCATGCGTCCTAAGGCTGCTTGTGACAGTTCAGATACTGAGACATTGCCAGGAATATACCAGTGAATAAATATAAGTTCAAGGTGAAGCACCTTCAGAAAAAATTCCAAGGATGGTTGGAATGATAGAGTTCCAAACTGAGAAAGTTGGTGCGGTATCTTTTCAACAATGCACCATAAAATTCCGTGTATTCCAATATCTACTGTGGAATGCTAAGTAGATATCACACTGCACCGCGGCTGTATTAAATATCCTTCCTATTGTGACGAAGCCAGAAGCCGAAAACAGCTTCGCTAAGACAGCATCGAATCAAAAACAACGTTGACAGCATTGCAGTCCAGACAAGATGACGGCGGCGTAGCCTGTCTGGGCGCGGTTGGAAAATTCACCATTGCTTATGAAAACGCACGACTTAACAATTTTTTTATGCTGCTAATGTAAGTTCTAGTGAGATTTTGTTTTCGACAGGATATGGCGTCATATCGAGACTAGTGACAAATGCGTTGCAGAATTTGAGCTCAATGCTGTTTTTTTTTCTTTAGCCGCAAAAGTACAATGGCTTCAAAGCTGGCCATAAGAAACACAGAGGTACAGTACCATCACTTTTCTATGGCTTGGTCTGGCTTCGTTCATAAAGGCCATCGGGATTTTCTATTTCTTTAATTACTTCGTGGTTCGATTGTGTTAGTGTACTGAAGATGCATGCCACACAACGTTTCTTTAGGAAATTCACAACTTACACACTTCGCCGCTACTTTGCGAGCGCATAATTAGGTATCCACGTTTATAAGAGTGCTTGTCGCTACAGACCTCGATGGTATTTGGAATGCAAGTTTCCCCATGGGCGATAATTTTCGATGTTTTACATACTTTCTAGTACACTTGAGTTACGTTGTCAATAAATTAGATGGCGATCGAATGAATCTAATCATAGTACAAGACGTATCAGCGATGACAGACTAGGTCAATGACACGAATCTGGAAGGGTACTTGATGCCAGAAGGGCAGCATTTATACAAACGCATGAGCGGCTTCTAATTTCACCGGTTGAATGAAGCGATGGAATCCAAACGCGCCTAAAATCTCTTCAGGCACCTGTGAAATTCTATAGTCTAAGGTATACGTCCGCATAATTCCGAATTCGTATGAACAGAAGCGTATTGTGAAAATAAGTCTTACATTGGAGGCACTGTTAAATAATCCCAGGTGATCAAAATTATTGCAGAGTGTCCCACTACGGCGTGCCTCAATCAGATCGTAGTTCGACACGTAAAACACAAGAATGAAAATTTTTTATGCATATATAGATATCACTAGGAAAATGTATTCGTGACGCAAGTCTGGAAGCTCCGCTCTAACTCTGGGGCCCACAATTTATTTTTCTCGTAAAACTTGCTAATAGCCTAGGTAATATTTCAAGTAAACCGAGAGATGAAGTGTGGTGTCATAACGTAACATGCTAACACGGCCACTCATCGTAGCCGAGGAGATCCTTAGAGCCCAGCTTAGTTTAAAAGTGAAGCTGACACACAAAAGAAAGAAAATTGAAACTAGAGAAATGATAAATAAAAAATGGTAAATGGAAATGAAAGTGGATGAAAGAACAACTGTCCGCAGGTGGGGTATAAACCCACGTCATCGCATTACGCCTACGGCCAGTTGCTTTTTCACCCACTTTCATTTCTATTCATTTATAATTTGCTTTAATTCAATTCAAGTAATTTCCTTTATGCTGTCCTTGGTGTCATTGTTTGTTGACTTCTTATGATATGAATAATAAAAATCACGCCCCTCGGTTTCGTTCATTACATAGAGAGGGTCTCGAATCCAGCAGCTTTGGTGCCTTCAGGTAGCATGTGTGGGTTTATTGACTATAGTTGCCTTCATCCAAAAAGTTCACGTAGACGTGACGCCTGCGGCAGAATGGATGTTCCTCATCTGCGGCCAAGACCATGAGTGGTGGCGCGCTGGCTAACACTCTCATGGTTCGTTATAGTAAATAAACATAAATATACCCTAAAAAGTGGAAGGGAACACGGCGCCACGGTAGCTCAACTGGGAAGAGCATCGCACGTGTAACGTGCAGACATGGATTCGTATCCCACCTGCGGCCAGTTGAACTCTCATCCACTTTCATTTCCATTTTTTTTATCACTTTCTTTAATACAACTATAAGCTACAATTTCCCCTATGGTCACCTTGGTGTCATTGTTTGTTGACGTCTTATAATATATATATATATATATATATATATATATATATATATATAATGCTACGAAGTTACCACAACAGAGAGAGAGACATTCTGCGTGGGGAAGGCGGCACAGAAGACGGTTCTGTCTGGTGCTAGTGGCTGCCCATCATCTTGGCTATTGTGTATCTCATGCAGTGTAAATACAGTGTAAATAGTCCCGCCTTGTGTCGTTTTACGTAACATCTTTGTGGTGGAGGTGGGGGTTCCCTGTATCCAACAGGAGCTCCGCAACGGCCGCCTCATCACGCTTCCGACCATGTCAGTCGGTGCAGGCACACCGAGTATATATATATATATATATATATATATATATATATATATATATATATATATATATATATATATATATATATATATTTGTACCGGAGCACATCGGCACCAGCTCTGTGCCAGCCAGTGTGGAAGAAGACGTTGACGATGTTGTGGTTCGCGCTAGGTCAGTTTTCAACGAGCCAGCTTGTTTTAACCGTCAAGCTTCGTCAAGTCTACCTGCCGAATACTCTTCTCACATTTGGTGGAAGTGCTGGGTCGTCCCTTTCAGCGTCCTGGAACTCCGCAGCCGTACGCTACCATCTGCATTCGCTATGACCGAGGACGCCGGCCCCTCGCGAGCTGCCCCTGCTCCCACACCTGTGGTGTGCTCTGGGGTGCTTCGTCAGCGTGATCCTCCAGTCTTCAGTGGCACTGACGGTCACGACGTGGAAGACTGGCTGGCCGAGTATGAACGTGTTAGCGCACACAAGTGGGATGACCGCGACAAGCTGACTTACGCCATATTTTACCTTGCCGACGTGGCCAACCTGTGGTTCAAGAACCACGAAGCTGATTTACCACCTGGTCAGCGTTCAAAGAGACCCTCGTTTCGTTTTTCGGGCGGCCAGCGGTGCGCAAGCTTCGCGCTTAACATAGCCTCTGCGGCCGATCTCAACAAATTGTTGAGACCTTCACAAGTTACATTGAGGATATCATCGGCCTCTGTAGGCGGGTGAATGCGTCCATGTCGGAACCTGACAGAATCAAACACATAATGAAAGGCATAGACGATGACGCCTTTCATATGCTCGTGTCCAAAAACCCACAGAGCGTTACTCAGGTTAATGAACTTTGCCAAAGTTTTGACGAGCTGCGTAAACAGCGCATCACCACACGTCGCCCTGGAATGCAACCGGCTGACCTTTCAGCTTTGGCTCCCAGCAGCGCTTGTATTGGCTACACCTCCTTGCTGCCTCAAATTCAGCAATACGTACGCGAGGAAGTTGCACGTCAGCTCTCTCTTGTTGCATCGGTCACCGAGCCTCTCCCCACACTGGACCAGTCGCTTCGTCTGGTTATCTAGACGCAAGTTGCCGAGGCCCTGCCGTCCCCTGCTTCGCCGCCGACGGCACCGCAACAAGTTACGCCTACGGCGCCGCTACGAGCCAGCCCAGCCACCAACTTCTACACGCCGCCAAGTCATGTACGGCCGGTTTACGTACCGTTCTCGCATCCGAGACCACCTATCAATCCCTGGCGCACTCCGTACAACCGGCCAGTGTGTTACGCTTGCGGTAATCCGGGACATGTTGCGCGCCTCTGTCGCCGCCGCGGACTCTATTTTCGCGATGGCACTCCCAACCTTGGCCATGTCCCTCAACAAGCTACACACCGTCTTACATCTGATGCGACGTACTCGTATTCCCTTCGCTCCGCCTTCAATTCACGCCGATCTCCTTCTCCCCGCCGCTGCTCCCTTTCCCCAATGATTCGCCGTTCCAACCATGCCCAGGAGGAAAACTAACAGCCGCAGTTCCTGAGGCAAGAACTGCGCCGTCGTCGAAATTTGCAAGGCCTCTTCTTTCGCCACCTAACGAGATTGTAGTGTTTCTTGACGGTGTCGCGACGAATGCTCTTGTCGACACAGGAGCAGCTGTTTGTGTGATCAGTGAGTTTCTATGCCGCAAACTGAAACAAAGTAACGACTCCGCTTTTTGATATTTCGCTACGCACAGCGAGCTCGCAGCACGTCAAGCCTTCGGCCACCTGCACCGCTCGTGTTTTAATTCAAGGTGCGCTCTACGTTGTCCAATTTGTCGTGCTTTCTCATGTGTCGCATGACGATATCCTATATATATACACGTGTGTGTGTGTGCGCGTGCGCGTGCGCGTGCGCGTGCGCGTGTGCGTGTGCGCGCTCCGGGAATATACTTATATCAAGAGTCCCCGCTTGCATTTCGTCGTGTTTCTCCGATTTCAAGCGAAGTGTTTCAATGCCCCTTCAACTTCGAGAGATGTAGGCGCAGCAGCATGGGAATAGAGGGCAGCGTTGCGTAAAGGACAATCAAGGCTCATGATCAGTCAGGCCGGGACACGCAGCGTACCATCTCGCCGACGTTGGCGGTGGTGTGCTCGTAGACGAACACAAGTCCGAGGTGCGCGATGGGCGTGATCACGGGCAAGTAACAGGTTGCGGCCACGGGGATGGCGAAGAACAGTGGATTGCGATGCACTTCGACTCCCTGCGCAGAAGGAGCAGAGTGAACTTGGCCGGTGCCTGTATAGATAATAATAATAATAATAATAATAATAATAATAATAATAATAATAATAATAATAATAATAATAATAATAATAATAATAATAATAATAATAATAATAATTTATGGGGTTTTACGTGCCAAAACCAGTTCTGATTATGAGGCACGCCGTAGTGGGGGACTCCGCAAATTTGGACCACCTGGGGTTCTTTAACGTGCACCTAAATCTAAGTACACGGGTGTTTTCGCATTTCGCCCCCATCGAAATGCGGCCGCCGTGGCCGGGATTCGATTCCGCGACCTCGTGCTCAGCAGCCCAACACCATAGCCACTGAGCAACCACGGCGGGTAAGCGGCGCCTGTATAGAGGCTGCAGTCCTCGATAAAATGAGAGAGACTGTGGCGTGATCGCAAGAAATCGCACGGTGTGGTGCTGTGATTACTTACAAAATATTAGCGTAGCGGTTACTGTCACTTAATGCGGATTCAATTGTTCAGCCCCAGACCAAGCGTGACGCGGCTCAAGGCCGTCGAATCGCTCCGCCAGCGGCTGGCTAGTCGGCGGCTTCATTTGCATGCACATCGTGGATGGCAGCAGAGGAGTGACGTCAATTTTCGTTCGCGAACTGCATCAGGTCGCTTGAATGTACCGTTATACAGAGCTTTGAAGCGCCAGAGCTGCAACAGATACCGGGCCACTCGCTTGAAAATGAGCTGGGAAAGAAGCCTACGACTTCGGTACATGTAGCGTTACTATATACACGCTCGAAAATTATAGTTACCATAGGTTTCCGTTCACGTGTTAACCATACATGGTAACATTGTAAATGGAATGAGAAAAGCTTAATAAACCATTTTTCGCACTTTTATAAGCTTTCCCTCAAGGTCAACCGAAAATTCAGTAAGCAATGATAATACTTCAATCCCATTTCTGTACACTGCAGCGAGCCCGGCCCGGGCCCGCATCAAAAGCACATGCCGTGCCCGAGCCCGGTCCGAGCCTGTGAAAAAAGTGTCCTACCCGGCCCGGCCTTTCGGGTAAGCCCGAGCCCGTGCAGTGCTCTAGTTCGTATGTCTGCCATCAGTGAACATGTACTGTGATAGCATCAACTGCGTGCTCACCATATCCGAGACGATTGGTACCAGCTGAGCGGTGAGCATGCCAGGCTGCTCTCCGCCCTCGTTGACGAGCGAGGCCACGGCCAACAACACCAACAGCTGCCACGTGCCCGTCATGTCGCGAAATCGCTCGTTCGTGTAGCTGCTCACCAACCACACTGCCAGCCCTGAGTCCTGCGTTGAACGGAGTGCGGACACTATGTAGTGAACTGAGGTCATGGTCACGGGGATATAAGCGAGTTAAGTCGGCTCGTGTAGCATTCAGATCAGAGCAATAGACGTCGCCAATGGGTGAGAACGATCTAACGGCCTGAAAAGACGCGGACAAGCAGGGAAATAGGCGAAAGCCATTACACATCCTTACGGCGTCATTACTTGGCGCGAATTCATTCCGTTTGTTTGATCTGCATCGTCTTGTACACTATAGCACGGAACGATTGTCCGATGAGGAGCAATTATCAAACGAGACCAACAGCCCCTATGGTGACAGAGAAATGAGCAATTCGAGTGACGTGCTTATAGGAAGGAAGGCGGCCATGTTTAATGGCCGACGGGTCAGCCGACAAGTAGTCAGCTCTTCCCAAAAGCCTGTACTCTTTTACTCCCGGAAGTCACTGAAGTTTCGCCATAACGAATGCTACGTTTCCCCCTCCCCCTTTTTATGAAGGAGGCTACTTTGTCTTTCAGTGTGGTGCCATATCTGCTTTAATGAGGTACAAGCATGCAAAGTTGAGCTAGTTGGTTGAGCAACATTACCAAAAAAAAAAAAACAGCGCTAGCTACCGGACAAGTAAATGAACCACAGGCACTGAACGCTGCGCCTGCGTTGTTTCGTCAATGATGTGATCCTGCAGCGTGCGCTGTTTCTTCAGTGTGTTGCTTTAACCCCACAAGGCCCAAACACTATTCCGCTTCATGCAAAATTGGACTTAGTTTTCAAGGCATTATTCCACGGCATTGACATTGCATTCATTACAAAATAAAAAATATGGAGGGCGCTTAAGCTTCGCGTTTAAGAGTAGAACCTGATAGCGTTATCGGAACCCGTTCGCATCGCATCGTTCGCATACAGCAAGTAGACTTCATTCACTGCAACACTGAACGTGGGAAAGCCAGCTTACAAAGATCAAGCTTACACCCATCCCCTTTAAAGTCGGCTTCACTTTTAAGCAGAAATGCATTGCTGGAAAGACGTTTTTCCAGGGCCCCGTGGTTTTATAAGTGGTCTATAATAAAGTGGTCTTATAAGTGGTCTTAAATTAAAATGTGAAGGCTCTAGCACCTTTTTTATTATTTTTTGTTTGATATTGCCCCTACGCGCGCGCGCGTCCAGAACGAATTAGCAGGCGAAGTCCCAATTTGACCTACCTAGAATGCAAGCGCCATCTGGATATCATTTTCGCAAGTAAACTACCCGAACGCGCAGCTGTAGGTCTGGTAGAAATGCTGGAAAAGGAGTTTGTGTTGGAGTTTCCTCGTCGCAGAATTATGTTTTCTCGTACATTAAAATTACAATACCACGTCGATTGGTAAACAATCCAATGGCGAATCTGACGCCGAATGGTAAAGTCGTACTTTACCATTTTTCTGACAGATTTCACTGTGAGAAATTCAATTTTTGTTCACCAAAACCTTGTACCACGTGGAGGGCCTGCGAGGTCAGGGTGTTTGGGGTGGTTAGGGATGATTTTCTCCACCACCCGCCGACATCGCACGCCGACGCCGGTTGCCGACGCCGGATTTTCTGCGGCACGGGGCATTTAACGCTATCGCGTTAAAAAAAACAGAAAAAGAGCATTCAATTTCAGTTAATAGTTACCACAGTAATTTTTTAGCGATTGGTTTGCTTAACTGTCGTAACTGAAACATCGATTCAGCAAGTCAAAAACGCTACTATAGGTTACGCGTGAAGATTCCCGCGCTTATATCAGCCTTATGAGGTATAAAACTCAGCGAATTAAAAGCACGCTTGCAACTTTAAGAATTCATTTAACATGCTTTGGAGGTGGTTATTTGTGGCACTATGTTGCCCTGCGTGTTATGGGTCTCGCTTCTGAAGGACTACTACTTCAAGGGCCAGTTCGGAACTCCGAGCAGCGCCTGCGACGGCACTGCATCTCAAATGGCAACGACTGAAAACGCTAGCTATCACAACAGGAGAGTGCGCAAGCAATCCTCTTACCACTGTGCCACGTGCGGTACTAGAGGTACCACTGCTCGGTCGTACCGTACCACCGGTAGTACCGTACTACCGTGTGGATTTTACCGCTGTGTTAGACTGCGCTATCTTTGGGATCGGCCCACGAAAGCGGTTGAACACTCGTAAGAAACTGCGGTTAGTTCCCCAAGGTAAGCGCTTAAGCGTGCATGAAACTTTGGGCGTCGTGTGGTCAATATAGCGCGCATGCGTAGTGTGCACAATGGCAGCGTGGCACACCCTCAGCGCAGCCGATAGCCAGCGGCTGCCGCCGTGGATGAGGATGATGTTCCAGGGCAGCTGGGCGACCACGTCTCGCAGGGGCACGCCGCTGATGGTGGGAACACCGAACACCAGTGCGAATGCAGCCAGCGTCACGCAGGTCACCAACTCGGCTTTGCTGAATAAAGCGCGCAGGGGGGAGGAGCGAGTGACAGTCAGTAATGTGCACCCGAAACAACCAACTTTCGGCGAATTTCTAGGTTTGAATGACAACGACGCCAGTCCTCTACCTCGATTCGATCGAGCTTCAAGGCACACTAGTGGGGGATATTCTTAGGTTAAACAGGAGTTATGGATTGTCCTTTTCGAGCACAGAAACTTCGACGCAGCTCAGAGACCAATATGGAAAGAAAATATCGAAACACACACACACGCACACGCACACACACGCGCACGCGCACACACACACAAACACACACACACACACACACACACACTCTCTCTCTCTCTTCTGAGCCTGTAACCATCTTTTTCGACAAGTTAATGCCAGTTAATGAATGCTTTGCGAGTTTACAATGTTTGCCGTTTATTAGTCAAATGGGGATATTTCACCGCGCCGGGTCAGGCTAAAGAAAAATCGCTGCCAGCAATTGGAGAAAAGCGCAGATGAAGATAACAAATATACTCGTGCGTCACACACCTGGTGAATAGTATGACAGCGCAAGCGATCGTGGTAACCAAGCAAATGGCGAAGCAGAAGCGTTCCTGTAACCTGCAAGAGATATGGCAGAAGATGAGATTGCAGTCAGCGCCAAGTGCAAATGGGGTGGTCTTAAACTCGACGCCGGCCAATGTTTGACTTTTTTTTTTCAGTTTGCTATCTCGAGAGCACTGAGCATTTCGTTTCATAGTTGACTTCATTATTTTCGTATTCAAATACACGTGAAAGTTCAAGGTTGAGTATTAAAGAGACACCCTGAATAGGTTTATACTGAAGAAGTGTTCTTTCAAAACTATAGTTCGTTAATTTTACAAAATATATTAATCATTAGAAAGCAAAAGGAAGGCCAAACGTTTATTTTCGAATTTCACGCTGAAATACAGTATGGCGTCCCGGATTACAAAGTATTTTGTCTCATTTGGGCCGTTATGTTCCCGTGATTGTTCTCGAAAGACAATGCAGTCTATCTTTATCGATAAAAAATTAGCAAGGCCTGTTCAGATGTTAAAATTCATGACGTCACGAGATGGTGGTGCGGGAACTTGAAGGAAGTGGCGCCACCCGTCTATTGCTTTATCGTCTTTCTTGGTTAATTACCATGCCTCTTTTCACAGTAAGAGTGTCCTCTTTGGTATTATAGAAGGGTAATTTACTAACAGCACAAATTGTTGTTTCTCTTCTGTGTCGCTTTAAGCACGATGCCAACAAAAACATGAGTTCTCTTTTTTCAGACTGCATATCGAGAACGCATTGAGCATTCCAACAACGCACAAAAAAGTCACTCTTATCGTAAAAAAAGAGTGGGTAGGCTGGAAATGACGCAAGAAACAAAAGCTGGTGCTGACGCCACCTTTAAGTTACAGAAGCACTGCACCGTGACGTCATTAATTTTTCCGGCGTTTGTCCAGAACTATAGTTCATTTTATTGCGATAGCAAATATATGGACACTCCAAGCAAATTTCTGGCGTCGCCATCGCCGTGAGGTTCCGTATAAAGTCCAAGGGCAATGAAATCGTCGCCGCGCGCCGTATGCTGTATGTCCGGGCGAAAGCGCGCGAGGGACGCGCGCTTTGACGGAGAGCGAACGCACGGCGGAGAGCGAACGGCCGTGGGGGGGGGGGGAGAGGGAGGGGGGACGACGTTGTGCTGCGGTACCAACTGCGTTATCTTGTGACCGGGCGCCAGGGAAACTGGTGACTCAATCTCGCATGCGAAAGGGGCAAAGCGGGAAGGCAGCGCGGTAGGTAGGGGGCGCAGCTTCTACTCTACCAGCAACTGCGTACTTTGCGCGGCTGCGGACGGTCGAGCGCACCGCATCTTGAAAGTGATCTACACACGGTTCCTACCTTTGTATGCTCTGTGCTCTCGCCGCTCAGTTTCCTTGAAGCGATAGACCGCACGAACCTTTGCTCGCTGCTGCAGCCGCGTTTGCTCACGCCAGCGTTTTGACAGCGGTTGTCTGCGGTCGTCGAGTCTGATCTATTCATCTTTGCTTGTGTGCGCTGACATCATGGTTGTTAATTCAGTTAGTAATCGAATGTGTCCAAGTTTATGCGGGTGATAAAACTACTATGTTTACTTCGTATAGATCTCTACTAATTTGCTATCGCAATTGATGCTTCGCATTTCGGGCGAAACTGCGACATTGTTTATCCTTAAAATGGTTTATCTTATGTTCTAAAAGAGCTGAAGACTGAACTTGGCAACTTTCGACTGCTTTTACTGAGCCACAGTGGCCCAAGTATGAAAACATGCCCTGACAGTCCTCGCATCATAACCAGGAAGCGGCTCTATAGTATATATATATATATATATATATATATATATATCGGCTCGAAATTAAAAAAAATTTACATTTGCCTTCATTTTTTTCGTCGAATGATTTAGCATTTTCCCTTTAGTGTTGTTTTAATGGCTAGCGGTACTATTCACGTTTGATATATTTGTACAAGAGGAGGAGCAGGAGAATGGTGGAGTCTACGGGTGCATCTAGCCTTGCAGAGGCATTCCGGCAATTGCTCCTCAAAAACGGGAATAAACATGCGTAGGAATAAGCAGTGCATTGCAGCATACAGTTCTTCCGTATCCAATGTGGCTATCAACTGCATTACGCGATTGGCAATGTTTAGCATTACTTAGTAAGCTTCACCATTCGTTGAATAATGGCCGAACACAACACGAGTTCCCATGGTTTAATGAAACAAGTGTTGTTGGATCGTAATAAATAAATCTGTATATTACACGCTGTTTTAGTACGAAGAATGAAACATTGTGACAGACGGAAAACTGCTAGCCAGACGAGTCTTCTCGGCACCCCCTTATTCACTCTCCAAGACGCCAATTCGTAGTCACTACATATAGGCGTTCCTATGCATATAAAAGCAATACTTCGCCAGTTTTCTTCTTGGCAATTGGACCAGATACATTTCGACCACCTGGGGTACGTTAGTGTGTACCTATGTTTAAGTACACGTTGAGTGAGAAACTGCTGTTGCTGTACGACGCTGTATTGAAAACGGAAAGGTCGACAACTCTGCACGCCCTTTCAGTTCAGTCTGTAAATTTTGGAGTGGTCGTAAGCCACTGGTTCAGTTATCTTATTTCCTAAGAATCCAAAATCGATGGGGGCGAAATGCGAAAACACCCATGTACTTAGATTTAGGTGCACGTTAAAGAACCCCAGGTGGTCCAAATTTCCGGAGTCCCCCGCTGCGGCATGCCTCATAATCAGATCGTGGTTTTGGCACGTAAAACTCCATAATTTTTTTAAGAATCCAAAATCAAGACAGGGATACTTGAGGTCCCGAAATTTTGCCTCAAGAGCGGATCGAATATTACATTATCAGTGCTTGGTTGTTCCTGTGTTCGACCCAAAATCAATGAATTAACGCTTCCTATTGCGCTCAGTGTGTGTGACGTGAAAAATTAGCACCCAGGTGTAAAGCGCCTATTTTTAAAGGGACAACACCAAAAGGAACACTTAATGTGTCTAAAATCGCGATGTATCCTTTCAAGACTGTCTCCATTTATTTGGCGCACAAGTGGATGAAATGAAGGCTAAATTTATCGTTATTGAATTTCGCGCGGCACTAAACCACTGCGCCGGCCCGTCAGGGTTACGTCATGAATGTCCAACTTTTTCGAGTGCTTGTGCCGATTCTCCTAATTAAGTTCTCGAAAGTCGTTAGATTGAGTCCTTGGTTCTTTTTAGAGCATAATATAATCATTGTTTAACGAGAAAACAAAAAAAAATATTTAATTAGACCCGCGCAGACGCTACCAGAATCTATGACATCACGGTGAGTTGGTGTGAGAACTTCAAGGTGGGGTCGCCGCCTGTCTTTACTTCTCGCGCCTTTTCAGGCTCAGAAATTCCACCGCGCGTGGTAAGACTAAGATTTGCGGTATTCAAGAACCATAGTTTACGGATCTAGATTACCTTGGTATTTCTTTAGTGTCCCATTAAGAGACGATTACGAATGAACGTGCCGTGGTCTCTGCCGTTATTTCCACTTACTCGATCTTGCCCATGCTGCACAGTTTCGCTTGCATTACGTCACGAATGGCGAGGGCGGATGATCGCGGTGCGAGTTCCTCACTGCAGATAAGAGCGCCACAATTTAATTAAAAAAATTAGTCATCCCAACCAGATTAGTGCCATGAACGTGGAAGCCACTGCAACTATACTATGCTATAAAACGTATATCAGGCGATATCTGGAGGTCGCTTCATGCACTATAATATTGTTCAATTAGAATGGACAGATGCAAAATTTCTGCGAAATACAAGACCTGCGTTCATTTCAAAATTGTCAGTATATTCCCTCGCTTGCAGATCATTGAGAAAACTTGCTATCGCTGTGACACAATTGGTAGTGCAGTGCACGCGCAAGGCGAAAGTTGTTCGTTCGGTCCCCACTGGCGACAAGTTTTGTTGCCGACTTTCATTTACATCTTCTGCAATTTTATCAATACGCAGGTATAATCAGTATATATATATATATATATATATATATATATATATATATATATAGATAGATAGATAGATAGATAGATAGATAGATAGATAGATAGATAGATAGATAGATAGAATTCAAACAGAATGTTCGGCAAGTTCGGTATGCACATAGTTTAGAGAGAAAGAGAGTAAAATTTATTTGGAAAGGGCAAAAAAGAAGGAAAATGTGCGTGGAACCCCTAGTCCAGGGCCCCACTGGCTTGAGCGGCTCGCTGGGCTTGGTCCAGGAGAGCCAGCTGACTGTCCTAGAAGGAGCACACATACGAAGAGGCATGCTTGCTTGCTTGCGTAGCAACCGTGTCACAGCCGCCGTCAGATATATATATATATATATATATATATATATATATATATATATATATATATATATATATATGCAGGAAGCGCTAAACTCAAACCTGGTAATAGCGTAAAAATTATTTCCAAGAGGCTTGACAACTGGCTGGCTTCGATCAGTAAATTACAATAAGGGACTAAAGAAATTAGTTTAAAAGTTAATTAGCGAAATTTTGGTAGGCAGTCCATTATGGTAATCGATTTCTCTGACAAGGAATGTCCGCCTCTTCGAATATTCAGCCCTAGGTATGTTCATGGTATTATATGCCACAGGCGACTGAAAGAAAGTGTGTTAACTCTTTTTTGAAAAAAAATAGGCCATTGGTACACCTATATTTCGCGCATACTGCGCAATAGGCGTTTAGCTATTTTCTTACTATTCGCTGAGGTACGCGAAGAACAGCGCCGTCCAACAAAGGAGTGTGGTGCACAGTGCCACGGGTAGCACAACCAGCGCGGTCGCCTTGAAAGAGTACCTGCACCAGACGCACCAGAACAAGGATTTTGCAGGGAATGGTTCTTCATGTCGCCGAGTGGGGCGCACTTGTGCTTTCGGTAAGACAGCTCTGGATCCACATGTGGTCGTCACTTATCTTGCTGGCATTGTAAGTATACACTAATTCCGATAGTCGCGATGCCTTGTTTCGTATGAACTATGCGGTCGGGTCATCAGAACAGGAATAGCTATAAGTGGGCTCCACAAAGTCTGAACATGCACCGCTGGCCAAGAGAACAATGTCCTTAAACTAAAATATGATCTATTGCGTTCTTTCTTTCGGAGAACCCGAGCCTTGTTTAATGTCTACCTACGTATGGCAAACACCATTGAATATGAAAGAGATATCAAGGATGAGCTCTTGTCCTTCCGTTTCATGAGGCAGTGGAATTCTGGGAGGTTTTAAAGAAACTCTGTATTCGTCTATACAGTGAGAAGCCTCCCCATCGTAAAGACTGGATGATGACTTATACGTAACGTTCTGCCTTTGCACGCTTCGTAGCGTTTTACCGCAACCTCGACGACAATGATGTCGAAATGTTTATCTTTCAACCGGGTGCGCGAAACAATAAATGCAACCCCCTTCAACTTTATGACTCTGGTGAAGTTTATTCAACTCGGTTTACGTTAAAACGAGGAGCCACCGAATTTGCCTACCTCAAACTGCCATTCAATGGTCTTAGTGATACACGTATTGCTAGTAGCCAGCTTCTCTCTCTATCTTACACACACACAGACACACACACATACTTTTTCACACGCCACACAAGCACGCACGCATGCAGGCATGCACAGGCACGGACCTGGGAACACCTGCCGCAATGAGTGCCCTCGTCGATTTTGCGCAGGCTGATGCAAGCGTAGATGTCATGACGACTCCGATGATAAAGGTCTTTCTGATGGTGAAGCACATCCTGAAAAACGAAGCAGAAATACAAACCTAAGTTGCTTCGAGTATTCAAAAACAACCACATGTAGACGCGAGCTGACAATCAGGCTAGATTTGGTTGTCTTGACTGGCCATCTGATGTGCCTTGTGCTGTAAGTTCTTTCATGAAAACATCAGGAGTTATCTGTATAATGTTTCTTCAGCACTTCAAAACAGAGGTAGATACTTTTTTTTTCTTTCGACAAGCAGAAGGAAACGAATAAGAAATTACTTCATAAGATTTGCGTTGTGTTTGATTGTAATTTTAATACTTGATCTTTTGAACATAAATAGTGGTTAACAGCTGGCAAATCGTTCTGTAAAGGCGGAAATGCTCGCACATGGAGCTCCATCTAATAATATACTGAAAATTGTACCACACATAAGATCTTGCAAATCGACTGATGTGCTAAGCGGATTGACAAATGACAACTGCTGAAAAAAAAATGATACTCACTTTTCATTTGAAAGGGCCTCAACATCGTCTGACGTACCTGAAAAGGACAAATGCTTGCTTTTATTCAATCATCTTTTCTTTTTTTCTACAGAAAGTATTACGAAGAAAACATAGACTGCTAGGAGCGCAGCATCTTGGTCTAGTACACCCGTTGCTGTTACTGCTGATTATTTATTTGCGTAGTTATTCTAGTTATTCTTCAAAATGTAACAAAGCGTACGTGTGGCCCTACTATGGAGGCTTCCAATTTTAGCATATTTCTGCATGGAAAAACATTCAGTGAATGTATTTGACATATATTTTATACGTCATGAAGCTCGAAATTGGCCTGCGTGTTTTGCGTACATAAATCAAGAATTAAAATATTCATTCGAAATTGTTTACATTGTTTCTTTTACCACTTCTTTTTACATGACTCTTGAATAAAATCATCTTCGGGTTCAGTTATTGACTGAACGGACGGTATTTGAAATTCCGTAAGCGGGCTTTCCCGCACATCTCACATACCCTAACCAATACGGCCGCATTTCCGCTAGTAGAACTGTAAAAGCTGCGACACGCATCTTGACACTTGGACCCACCTATCAATGAAAGATAGCAGGACTAATGTCACCGGCTCGCATGTTGGCATCTTAACTCCGATCCTAGCCCCGAGGTCTGTCATCTTCGTTAGGTCAAACAAGGTGTGTGGAGAAGCACACTTGCAGGTTTTTCGTACCGTCTATTCGACTTCTACAACGGCCCAACCTCAACGAAGAAGTTTCCGATGGAGTTTCGACGTCGGCCGACATCCGCAGGCTTTCAAGCGTTGCTAGCCTCTTCGGGCATCGGCGCTGTGACCTGGCATAGGTTAAGGTCGATAGATAATCTGGGGATCCTAACATGGGCAGACTTCAGCGTCGAGAGTGCGTCGCCCCTAGCATTGCATTGTTCTTGACGACGCCGGCCGGCGCCGATGCCGAAAGTCTGTTGGCAACTAGTTCGTTATGGTTGGGGCTTAACAACAGCATGCTCAGATTACATTATGGCATCTTAATGTTGAACAGTGCTTTCGCAACAGCAGCTTTCAGCGAGGTTTTACCATTGTGTGGTTGAATATTAATCTCTCCCTCACTGACGCGGCCCCTACATAGTATTGTAGCAGGTTTATTTCAGGAATTAGGGACGCCGCATTGAGGGTGATGTGGCCGTAGGTGTTCACAGCCAGTCATTCTGGGGTCGCGCAAGCCTTATGGGATCAAGCAAATTCCTCGCTTAGAAGTGGTGCGTAATAGCGTAGTGTACAGAAAACTTTCCTGTTTGCTCTCCACTTGAAGCTGCTAGCCAATGGTCATAATAGATCTTTGAGGGCTCTCACTCATCACGGTCTCCACTAGGTGGACAAACTAAACCACCTGAATGCCAGTCAGACTGCTGGCAGCACTTACTTTTGCCAGATAATTGGCCATAAACTGTTGCCTCGCCTTAATAAAACAGATTTGGTGACATTCATGAAGGTGGAGATCTCCAGATGACTGGCGTGTGCGTGTAAGACGACTTTGACAGCGTAAGGATTCATCTACTGTGTCAGACTGGATACCAGGCGTGGAACAAGTATGCCGGATAGGTGACTGAGTGGTTGATGAAGACGATGATAAGCGTCTATGAAAAGATGGAATGCGAATGCTATTCGAAGCCGTGTCCACAAATACAACGCGCACTCGGTATTGCCTTTGTATCGATGTATCCTGGACATTTTGTATAAATGAGTTGCTTGTGTACGTTATTACACTGTAACACGTGTTTTCTCTTTGTTACATTCTGGCATAATTTGTTCTGTATTCTTACTTAATTTCCGTACAGACTTATAGTTTTAGTGCGTTATCAGCTTATTTTCTTATTTATACCTGAACGAATCCCAACTAGCCTCAGGCTTGGGATCCGGATGCATTAAAACAATGTCACTGTTATTTTATGAATTGTTTATCGTGAAAAAAGTCAATCAATCAATCAAAGCATAGTTTGGCTTACGAGACGAGCTGCGCGTCGGGTCATCGCGGGAGTAGTTCCAAGGCACGAGCACTTTCCTGGAACTCCGAGAGTCGGCCGTGTCGCCGAAGTTCATCTGCGATCATGACGCCACTTACTGACGTTATTTATCCGCTCGCCCTCTCATCGATTATTTTTATTGTGTTTTGTTTTCTGCGTTTATGTTGCGGACAGTATTGGGTTCCACCACTGTAAGGAATGCGGTGCCCTTGTCTTACTACACACATGCCACCGTCTAATTTCTGACATATCGGGTGGTTGGACATTAGAGAAGACATATGAATAGACGAGAAGAATGAACCGTAATATAATACAGAACTGCCTCAAGTTGAAAAAAAAATATTGCAGTCGACAATTTTTTACTTACGCCTAATACGTGCAAAAAAAAAAAGCTTTCTGGGAAGCATTTACTCCACATTGGCTGCTAAAATAGTTGTTTACGTAACTGCGGCGCGAGACAGCAAAGAATAATAAGCGCTACATAACAATTGGATATGCTACCGGGAGTCGCGTTTGAAATCAATGACAAAGTGAGGTGAGAGTTGACTCTGAAGTTACGCAACAGCAGGAGCGAGGTTAACCGCATTATTCTTCTTTCTGCGGTTTTACGTGCCAAAACCAGTTCTGATTATGAGGCACGCCGTAGTGGAGGGCTCCGGATTAATTTTGACCACCTGGGGTTCTTTGACGTGCACTACAACCCAAGCACACGGGTGTTTTTGCATTTCGCCTCCATCGAAATGCGGCCGCTGTGGCCGGGATTCGATCCCGCGACCGCGTGCTCAGCAGCGCAACGCCTTAGCCGAATAAAACGTTAAAAACGCCGAATAAAACGCTAAAAGAACGTTAAACCATAGCGATTAAATTATTGTTTTGACGGGTATAGCTATGGGGTATATCGGGACAAAATGTTATTCCGCTCGACGATACAAATTTGAGGTTACCAGTCCACATCGCAGAGACCACCTCAAGAAATGATCGGAATGGATGTAGGGATGGGCTACCGTAGACGTCCCATCAGAAAAAAAAATAATAAAAAATAAAAACGGATTGGCAGCGGTGGGATTCGAACCCACGCCTCCGAAGAGACTGGTGCCTAAAACCAGCGCCTTAGACCGCTCGGCCACGCTACCTACAACACGAGAACGTATCTAATAGAGTGCTCACGGTTTACATTATAAATGAATGCTTGTAGGTGAACGAATTTGGGAGAGCTTTATACTCGGCTAGCTCATGCGTCACTGACATAAAAGTTGGGCTGCGGCGACTTGGACAATAAGTTACGCGATCCCGCCAAGATCTAGATGAGTGCATTCATTCAACTACGACATCATGTTGAATTGTGAAAGATGCAGTCTATTATAGGCACACAAGTGCTTCAAATTTCCACTACACGTCGTTACAGCGCCATACTTCCACCAGGAGTCGAACCCGCGGTCTTCAGCTCAATAGGAAAAAAAAAAAGTGCCGAACATTGAACAACTGCGGGGAGATATGGGGGGCATAATAATCGAAACTTTACGGTCATTTGTAAACTTTAGATTCATTATCGCGCATTACTTGAATAATGCCACTTTGCGTATACGCTGTAGATGTACAAGTTATTTCATATCTACCCCTAGACCCAAAGGTACCGGTTGCCGGCATTTTTCTTTTGTTTCACTGCTGGCAAAAAGAGCAAGCAACGGAGCTTTGGTCAGATCTATGCAAACTTTATTTACTTTTCCAAAATTTCCGAGTCAAATCGGATGCGAATGTTCAAGAAAAATTAAGCTTGGAATATGAAAATGAATACCGAGAATTTTCTCATTTATAAACACATACAAATATAAAAGTCTGAATTTCGTTTCTTAAAAACAAAGCTAATATAAATTGTTAGATGTAACGCCGTTCAGAACTGAACATCCAGTCGACTGAAAACTTGCAGATGAGAAACAACTGACTCGTGATCTATCTGGTGCCCATCACAATGACCGTGATAAAACACCGAAGCAGTCCGCCACTAGATGCACCGAGAATGCTGTGGTTATCGAAGGAGGAAAGATGCCAATCTAGACGGTCAAATTGTCTAAATAATATTTTGCGTTGCCTAAGTAGAGACAAGAAATACTTAAGGTAAATGCTTAAGGCAAGCTATTATTATTGAATGACGGGAAATAATTCAGAAGTCAGCTATTCGATGCACTAACTCAGCAACCGATAAATCTGCTTAGCGACAATTTCTCTTCTGCGGAAGAGTCACTCGGAACATTCAGCACTTCTATTTGTCTTTATCTCTGTAGATTTCAATAAGTGTTAACGCTACGAACAGAAACAATTTTTCGACGACCTCCAAAGGGGAACTGTCTATTCGAATACGAATGAAATACCAAGGATTATTTGATGCCTATTTAAAACATAATATTGACGCAGGCACCTACTTTTTGCTTTTACAACAAAAGAATGTGAGTTAAGAATGGATTCCTTAATTCGTCCAGATATTTGCCAAAGCAATCAAAAGTTCCTCGTCAACTAATGTAACTGTTGGCTTCAGTGTATTGACAGACATCCTTTGCGAGAAGGGCTGAAATTCGGTCTTGTTGGTACGACATACTGCGAGTGAAGCGCTATAGACAGCGGCAGACGGATTGTGCAACACATGCTACTCGGATTTGTTGCACCCAGTGCATGTGTCGTACAAGTACGTCGGTCCCTGCTTGTTGCGCTTCATTTGTACTATCATTTGAGGGACTTATCAGTATCTGCGCATTCTCTAATTTCTAACTTTCAGTTTACTGCCTCCGTTTGGCCATCCGTGAAGATTCTCAATAGATTGTCTCTGCACATAACCCACCGAAGACTGAACGTGAGAACGTGACAAAGAGGGTGTAAGCTCCTTAACAGCCCATGTTGTGAAAGACGAGGCCAACCACCGACTGCCAGTCTCTCTAAAGCCGCCGACGTTCGCATTTCAAACTTCTTGAATAACAAGGCCATCTATATCGCGTTTTGAATGCATGCAGTGTCAAATAAAGCGTGCTTTGTATGCTAGAGTTAAACGCGTCGGCGGGAGTTCTCGCTGAGTGTATCATACCCATACCTCGCTATTGTTGTAGTTTTAGCGCAAAATGCCTTTGAAAGTCTTGCTTACTAATGTCATATCGACAACAATTATTTTACTATTTTTCATTAAAGTCTAGCTTTGGAGAAGCTGCACATCAAAAGAATACAAACACAGTCGCTGAGGAATTTTTCGTAGTCCGATCTTTTGGAGGCGTCGATAGTACGGACTACACCCATGTCACAGCGACATTAACTTATAACTACTGTAGAACGGCAGCCGAAATTTCGGCCACTGTTTCGAGAATATTTTTCAAATAAATGTTTACCAGTTCAGTTTTGTGTGACTGAGATCATTCTTGGTGCAAGTACAAAGCAGATGGGCTGCTTACATTGTCTATACAGAGTGCTTTCTACGAACTTTCAATGAACAGTCAACATATTTCTTCGCATTTTATAGCAATAGAAAGCTTCAGCTTGTACGTAAACTTCTTACAGAGTCATTTAAAACCATGAGTGGCAACAGTACAGCTGGTAGCGACAAGACGTAACACTTTGTCCAACAACAACGCGTTTGAAAAAGAAAAAAAAACACCGCCCAAGCACTCCGTACAGGTGGTTAACCAGCGAAGCTGAAACTTGCGGCCCCGGGTTAGCAGTGGGTTAATCCCGACGCTGTCTTGAAGCGTTTCTCAATAATTGGTTACATGCTTGTGTTTCTAGTGGAACGCAAGCGCCAATGGCGGGCGGATGCTGCTAACCACGACGCCGTGCTATCTCGAGATATCGAACGCATGCGACAACGGCGAGCCGAGGAGGCGGCGTTACGGGCAGAGCAGCGTCAACGTGGCAATGGCGGGAACCGGGTCCGCACGCGTCAGCTTCGCTGGTTAACCATCTGCACGGAGTGCTTGGGCGGTGTTTTTTTTTTTTTTTCGTTTCGCCTAGCCATATGCAGCTTTCGCTGTAAAACAATTTGTGTAGCATGAGTGTTCTTGTCGAAGGGAAACCATGAAAGGTCTACACTTTAACGATTATGTCGTTACTAACACGTTACACCAGCATTTTGCTATTAGTAGGTTTGACTGGTCACTGCAGTATTAAGTTTGCACATTCTCTGCTTTAAAATCTGCGTCACAAGATGTCGCAAGCAGCGTTAAATCAAACTGAATTGATTTTTATTTTTTACATAAATACTTATGTTTGATAAATATGTTTGAATCCATAACCAGAGGCTAGCTTTTGATCCAATTGAGTATGTACATCTTGTAATCAGCGGCACACAAAAGGCTAATAAAAGTTGCAAAGATGACATAAAATAAAACAGATACATACTAGGAGTAGCGGGCATCAACCACTGGTGCCAATACGAAAAAAAAAAAAAAACATACCGACATACATCTCTACATACATCATCATCATCAGCCTATATTTATGTCCACTGTAGGACGAAGGTCTCCTCCCTGTGATCTCCAACTATTGCAAGTTCATTCCACAAAAATCTACACGTAACCCATTCACTTTGTTGCAAAAAGTAACGCCCGAGTAATTGAACGAAATTGTGACTGTGCTTTAATTCATATGGGAGTTCGTTCCACACGTTCGATCTCATGAACTTTATCAATCACGGACCAAACCCTTTAAATTATTTTTTTTGGGGGGGGGGGGGGGAGCGAACGTTAGAGCATTCAGAAGCGAAATTTTGAGTGTTACGGGTTGATGTGTGCAGTGACGAGTTAAAAAATGTATTAAAAACATTCTGGGGTTTTACGTGCCAAAACCACGATCTTATTATGAGGCATGCCGTAGCGGAGGTATCCCGAATAATTTTGATCACACGGGGTTCTTTAACGTGCACCGAATGCACGGTACAGGAGGATTTCTTGCATTCGACCCCATTTCAATGCGGCCGCCGCAGCCGGGTTCGAACCCGCGCCCTCGTGCTCAGCATCGCGACACTATAGCCACTGAGCTACCGGGGCCGGTAACCCGCTCTTAATGCCGGACGCCTCTCCTGTGACCCGGTATTCCGCAAACGCTAATATGTGTACGGTTAGGCTAAAACTGTCTATTCTCTGGTTTCGACTGTATGGTTAATCTTTCCAAGTTCTAAGGTTGGCAGGTCTGCGCCATTACCTGCTGGATGGCGGAAAGTCGCTGTCCCCGGCGCCAGTGAGGCGCCAAGTTCTCGGCGGTGACGCT
Organism: Dermacentor silvarum; assembly: GCF_013339745.2. Classification (NCBI taxonomy): domain Eukaryota; kingdom Metazoa; phylum Arthropoda; class Arachnida; order Ixodida; family Ixodidae; genus Dermacentor; species Dermacentor silvarum. The sequence continues at coordinate 170,809,895 of NC_051156.1, read as the reverse complement.
TCCCGACTCGCGCTCCTCGGGACCCACTTCGGCGGGAAACACGACGCTGGAGCCCCGGCCCAGTAAGCTGCCTCCGGGTCGGACTCGGCCCGGACTCACCAGGGAGGACCTCCTTGGAAGCAGAGACGTGAAACGCCGTCACGCGATGAGTAAGCGAAAAGTAAAGGATCCAGAAGGCTACAGAGAAAACCAATGCCTGTTCACCAGAAAGATAGCTTCGCAGATGGAGAAAAAGTTGAAGGTGCTACCTCGCTCCAGAACTAGAACCAGGACTTAAATTCTACCCATGCAAGGGGTTTTCATACTAAGCAAATTCGTTGCTTTTAATCAATTAAACAGTCATATTTTGCCAAATAGAGTACACAAAGAGGCATATAAAGGTAGGACGCCAGGACTACAAGGCTGTCATTGAAGTGTCCTTGTGTGGGGCAGTATCGAAGATACATGTATCTTAGATAATATCTTGTGATGCTCTTTGGTATATTGTATTTGTATCATGATGCATTTGGCGAGACGAGTATCGGTATCTATTTTTCTATACATTATGCGAATTATTGTGTATCTTAAGATAGACGCTAAACTCATATCGAGATCCATGAGCACAGCCAGAGTCACTGAGGAAACCAATATACAGAAGTTACAATTGATTACGAGAGACTATGAAGCTAACTATATTTTTCAAATAACCATATATCTAACTTTTACAGCGAAAGTTGTATATGGCTAGGCGAAAGGAAAAAAAACACCGCATATCCACGGGGTGAATGATGATGAGTGGGCGAAGCTCCGGAGGGAATCATCGGTAAACCATGAATCTTCCGTGTAATTCGCCCAGTCTCGCCGCACTAAATCGAACGATTGACTTCCACCAATGACACGCGCCATATGTGACGTCATTCCTATTTTATAACAGCGCCCTTCATTATAATTGCACCATCTCCCGCTTAAGGGGACGCTAGCACAAACGCGTTAGAAACGTGCAGTACTCTAAGGGGAAGAGGCCACAGCGTCTTACGCAGCCGTTTACACATGCCGGAACGTGCACTGCGTTTGCCGACGCCATCAGCGTTTATGAATACGGGGGTAAGGCGGAGAGGCCACAGCGTCTTGCACCAGCTTCTTGCACGGGCCGTAACGCGCTAGCACAAACGCGTTAGAAACGCGCAGTCTTTCGTTAATGTTGGGTATTTATTGCCATCGTGGTGCGTGTGTCCATGTCCGCTTCGTGGCGTAGTGGGCTAACGCCGCGCGCTCGGAAGCGAGGGGTCCCTGGTTCGATTCCGCGCTACGGGCACAACTTCGGAATTTTTTTTCTCATTTTTCTCAGACTGGTTACACACTACTACTACGACGACGACGACGGGGACGAACGGGTGCCGCTATAAGGAGCTTCGCCCCTAAAAAAAAACACCGCCCAGGCACTCCGTACAGATGGTTAACCAGCGCAGCTGAAACGTGCGGCCCCGGTGTTTAGCAGTTGGTTAATCCCGACACTGTATTGAAGCGTTTCTCAATTATTGGTTGCATGTTTGTGTTTCTAGTGGAACGCAAGCGCCAATGGCGGACGGATGCTGCTAACCACGACGCCGAGCTAACTCGAGATATCGAACGCATGCGACAACGGTGAGCCGAGGAGGCGGCGTTGAGGTCAGAGCAGCGTCAACGTGGCAATGGCGGGTACGCGTTCGCCGGGGCCAACGCCCGCTTTCAGCGGGAGTTTCTCGAGTGGCACTTTGACTTCGGCTGCGACAAAACATCCACGTTGAAATCGCGAAGTGGAACGCAAGGGCCAATGGCGGGCGGATGCTGCTAACCACGACGCCGAGCTAATTCAAGATATCGAACGCATGCAACAGCGGCGAGCTGAGGAGCCGGCATTGCGGGTAGAGCGGGTACGACGCAGAGAACGACGTCACTAACGGTGCTGCCAATGGCGCGCGCGCTTGGGTGCGACGTAGCTGAACGACGTAAGTGATGGCGCAGCCAATGGAGACGTTTAGAGAAACACGGGACGAATGGTTTTTCGTTTCGCCTAGCCATATACAGCTTTCGCTGTAAAGCCACAGAAGGATGGAGGGAATGTAAACGATGATGAATGAATAAGTGAGATGTAGGCCACTTCTGCAATGTCAAATCCTTGCTCTAACTTGCGTATGTAATCGGTTGCGTCAGTTCTCGACAAACGTTTTTGCCGGGGACAACGCGAGTTTTTCAAGATAGTGGAAACCTAGGCTTGTTGGTTCATGATCTTCGCTATACCATCTGCGCTACACAATCCGACGATTTGTTCCTTCATCTGCTTTTTAAGCATGAAATGCTTTTAGATCCGCTTCTCAGCGACCTTCAAATGACCTTGAGCCAAAAGCCAGAGCGGTTAGCCCGGCACTCAAACGATAACATCCGGGCATCAAAAAGAGATCATCCGGGAAACCAGTCAAAACTGAAGAAAATGTGTTCTCTCGCCCCAACCCTTTCTGTACACGACCGCATTACATATACTATTACTGCCCAAAAAAGTTACAAAAATATTGTTTCGAATTTGTTCCTAATCTTTGTTCATAATATTACACAAGGTGTAACTTCTAGTACGCTGAAGTTTTATTTGTCATTTCCAATAGGGATGTTCAAAAGGCAGATACAGGGCACTATGCATACACATAATTGTCGTCTTTTGCCGCTCAGGCAGGGTTTTTTGTGCTCTTTTCAACGCCCGCAGTCCGTGAGTTGGCCGCGCATTTTCAGCTGACCACTTCGACACAACAAGAAGCAAAAAGTAGTGACAGCAGGGAGCCTGCTCAAGTGACATACGCTGAGCGCGCTGTGTTGGAAGAAGAAAAGCGGTTGAAGGCGGCGGCACAACAGGCAGAAAGAACACGCCATATGGTAGCCATTTCATGCTTACATCTACTCTCGATTACGGGAGAGCCAGCAATTTTATCATCTTCATCGCCGATGTCATTGCCAGAGATACCGCAATAACCCGGAAACCACTGAAACATCGTGTTGTGTTCTTTCGTGATCACGTATTGGTGCGTTTCTCGTATCGCCGGCACGAGTTGTTCACAGGACCCACAACGAATAGCTGCAGAAAGACGCGGTGAGGCTGCCTTTGAGTCGCAGAATATTGCCCACAGATTAGCCTGTTATTGATTGATATAATCAACAGCACCTCGGAGGGCAATAAGCTCCGATCCTGTCGATGTTGTCAAGTGGGAAATGTTGCACCTGTCGCTGGTCGTGATAAGATAACCACTGCGCCGGTGAAGCCTGTTCCCGGAATCAGATACCCTTATATGGATGGGTTCGAGCAGCATTGCTCAGCGTTTTCAAGTATCATGACTTCCTTCTTATTCATTGCATCATTTGCTGTTCAGAATAGTTCCATAGCTGGTTTACTCTTCATCACCCCCTCTCTACTATAACTTTCCCCCACCACGTTTTTTCTCTTTCTACTCTGCCGCTGTTAGGACACCAGTAAACGTTTTATTTACTGGCTAGTTCAGTGTCGCTTGCAAATGCCCCATTATCTGCTGTTACATGAACTACCGCTTCTTCGTTTGCCCGGTACAAAGTCAAATCAAAATATGTATTTTACAATACTATCATTACCGGCGCGTATAATGCAGCACGTCCAACCTTAACCTAGTCCTTAAATTACGCGCACATTGAACATCGGTGCAAGCTCACTAAGCCGTTGTCAGGATGATAATGAAGAATTCGGCATCTCATTTGAAACGGGCAGGTGGCATATCTGCTTAAGTTCTTTCTTTTGATTTTCTGGTGCTTCTACGCTTTTAAGTACCTTGATACCTACGCTACATTTTCTCTTGTCTCGAAACATTAAATTCATAGCATGATGTATTCTTTACAAGCTTCGATACGTCCGTAGAACTCATGCAATCTATCCAGCGCGTTCAGTGCAGTTTGCCAGCCCCTAAGTTCACGTAAAACGTCACGCCTGCAGATAAGAGATGTTCTACATCCACCGCCAAAGTCATGAGTGGCGCTGGCTAACACTCCCAGGGTCATATATTGTGGACATACACAAATAGCCTAAAAAATTCGGGTAGTTGCCTAAGCATGCGTAAGCATTTTGCCACTTGATCATCTCCACGCAGCCGTTAGTAGTTAGTATGCGTGTGTTAATAGCTAGTATGCCTATGTTTACAAGTTCATACACCGATAAAACTACTATCCTTACTTCGTATAGCCGTCCACTAGCTTGCTATCGCAATCGATGCTTCGCCTTTCGGGCGAAACTGCGACTTTTTTTTTCATCCGCTTTCATTTCAATTAATTTATAACTTCCTTAATTCAATTATACGTACATGTAATTACCCCTATGCTGTCCTTGGTGCCTTTCTTCTGTTGGCTTCTTAGTAAGTATGTGTATAGTGACAGCATATTCTTACAAGACTCTTGTGACTATTCTGTAGAAATGTTGCTACCGTCAAGCCGGTTTACTAATAGATGCATAGCATTTCTTGGTGGGCCAAGTTTGGAGGAAATGTAGTGTGCCGACCCCAAATCTAATCAATTTCATTTAAATGCGTAAGCTTTTCTATATGCTTACTCAACGAGACATCCCGTCCGTCATGCAAGACGAATCGCAATAAAGAAATTAATGTATAAAGCAAAACAAATTTGAAAGGAAAAACGTTGTTGGTGGTGAGTTTCCAATCTACGACCCCACGCTCAGAAGCCGAGTGTCTTACCCACTGGGCTAAACAACCACGCTTGCGGAAGGTTAATATATCTGAACCATAGTAATTTGTTGTACTGGCTGTACAAAACAAATGTCAAAGAAAACAGTTTCCGTGAGGGCTTTGCTCACAGACGAGAGTGGCGATGTGGGCTTGTTGGTCTGTCATCATGGAATGGTAATTTTGGAAGCGCATAAAAACATGGACACGAGAAGAAACGAAGACGAAGACAAGCGCTTGTCTTCGTCTTCGTTTCTTCTCGTGTCCATGTTTTTATGCGCTTCCAAAATTACCATTTGCTCACAGATTTGGTGATGGTGGAGCAAAAGCTATCTCTAGGGCCACATGTAGAGCCGACTTGGAGCATTGTATATATTAGGAAAATTCCGATTTTGCGAAAATTTAAAGCCAAACACGCCACATGCGCGATGCGTTTCAGTGGTCGCGGGATGCGCCTGCCGTTGGGCGTTCCTTCACCGACCGAAATGCTACCGATCTCAGAGGGCTCATGCGTTTCACATCACGCAGCACACACAGATAAGCAGTGAATGAGTTGGTATAAGAACGATAAGGAGCGATGAGGGATTATATGGGTCTCGTCACAGTTTATAATGGTTCGACGGGGATGGATAAGGCGCTGAAGAGCGATAATGGCTGATAATGGTCGGAACAATTCTGATAAGGTTAATAAGCACCAATAAGGGTTTGTAAGGTTTGGATCAAGTCCGATAACATTGATAAGGACCGATAAAAATTATAAATGTCGGATCATGTCCGATAAGGACAGATAAAGGCGTATACTGGTCGGATCAAGTTTCATAACATTGATAATGATATCGGACTGCGTGGAGATGAGCAAGTGGCACAACGCTTACCCACACTTACACAACTCCCAGCGGAGCTTGTGCGTGAATTATCTTTTTTTTTCTCTTTTTTTTTCATATAGTCCCCGTAACATCAATGACCACCGTGGCATCCATGGCTATACCATGTGGTGAGTTAGAGCGACGACGGCATTTGCACTCCCGTGATTAAATGTTCAAACCTTCTAAAAACAGAAGAGCGGTGAATTGCCGATGAAAAAGAATACCGACAGAAAAAAGAAACAGAAAAACTGACTTTCCTCTCTATCTGTTTTTTCCGTCGGGATTTTTTCATTCGCAATTCAGCTCAGCGTCTTTCCTGTCTGCATCTGTGTTTAGAGCGAAAACTCTACTGCCCCATGAGTCGCAAGGTCATTCATCGCGTCGCAATGACCTTGAGCGGCCGGAGCGCGAGCCGCCGGAGGGCAAGTGTAGCAGGTGCGACGTCACACACCTGCCACACTTGCGACGCCTCTGCCACACGACAGAGGCGTCGCAGCTGCGCTCAGTCGGAGCCTCGCCGCTGCGGTACCACGTGACTATAGGCGAGGGTTTAACGGCTGCTTCGCCGGCGCTTGGTCGCCAGGGATGGCGCGCCAGCTGGGCCGTCTGCGCGTGCGCTTCAGCGCAAGCGACAGGCTGAATCCAATCATCCAGTAGATATAGCTAGACGGCAGGCTGCGAAATCTTATTTAGAACGTTATAGAGAAGCTTACCAAGCGCGGAAGCATGCATTAATGAAACACTGTGTGCATAGTCTTTGCAAAACCAAGCCAAACAGACCTTTCGCTCATGATAAGTAGGTTTACAAGAGTTAAACTTAAGCCAATTTTTTTCCGCAGTGTTCTTTTCATCGGCAATTAAATGCTGTTTTACCTTCAGATATCGCACCAATTAGATCAATGTTTGCCGTTTCCCCGTTAAAATGTGTTCGACCTGCGCCGATCACGAAGGCTCTACAACGTTGCACAGTTTCTACGTAACGTTAGCTGCTACGAGGAAAGTACTGGGGAATCTGGGCCGATCCCGAAGACGAGGGGGGGGGGGGGGGTGAAGCCTAGTATCAAATACGAGCTGTCACAAGGAAACAACATGACATACTGGCACGTGAGGCACGTGCCAAACTTCTCAAAGAGCTAGTTGGCCTAAGTACGAGAGGAGCATGCGTGCAATCGTGGTCTATTGATTAGAGGACTGGGCTGCCGTGCTCGAAGGCACAGGTTCGATTCCACCGTCGGTTATGCACTGCTTTTTTATTACAGAGGTCCCAAAATGTTGCGAGACTGGAATCAACCTACCTGCCTACCTACTTACCACAAAGTGCATGGAATGAGGCTTAAGGATGCTTCGCAATAAAATGACGTTCGTGTGGCGGTTACGGGGCTGTCATATAGACAAGCGTACTTCCTTATCTTCTTCCAGTGAGCGTTTATCACCGGCTAAAAACTGTTAGTTGTCGCTCGGAGCGAGACATGGCTTTATGTACCGGAAATCTTTCGAATGTTGTCGCCGATTTGATCACTACAACTTGACGATATATACATCTGCAGGAACGCCTCTCGGAGCCGCCCAATAAACAGGAGAACATTTGCAACCCTTTTTGTTATCGCTCGAAGTAATCTATTAGAGTGCCCTTGATCGGTACCGGCGAATCACTCCGAGGTCAAGAATACCAACCTGGCAGAGGGACGGCTCGGGTCCCAGGGATCGGGCAAGATTTTCCTGCGCTGCAGCTCACCCGTACTGGACCGCTCCGTCCTCCGGAACGCTGGGTCCGACAGACGCTCGGTGACGACGGGCGACTGCACGGAGAGCGGCCCCGAGTTTCGTATCTTCCCGCGAGATGGCGACGACGGCGGTGAGTGCAGAGCGCCAGGGCTGCCTTTGCGAAACAAGCCGCCGATCGGCGGCTGTTGCTGCACGAAAGGAGGTGGCGTCGTCGACGTGGAAGGCGAGGACCCCGACCTGGTGGACTCCGGAGGCATCGACAGAGTCAACAACGTCGGCGGTTCATCGCTGCTTTTCGGCGGAGTCTGGTTGGGTGACTGATCAGGCGAGCTGCTCTGGCCCTTCAGCGCAGCCCACGCAGCGCCGCACGTAAATCTGCCGCAGATGTCCGCCATGACGGACGCCATCTTGCGCAGAGTGACGCGCTCGCTTCGACTGCGTGTGGGCGCGGTGGAGGCGGACTTCGTGGGACTATCCCTGCAAGTGAGAACCGTAGTGTGCGGCTGTGTAGGCAGAATACGGGCGACATCGTTCTTTTTATATCGTTGGTTTCACTTCGTTACAGCTAGGCGTGTACGAAATGGGAATACTCGAAAGGTTTTGTTAACCAATGGAATATTGTCCTATTTGGTTCGACCGGTCCTCGAATCGAATAGTCACTATTCACAAACGTGAATATATTTCGTATGGTTTTCGAGTACTTCAAACGTTTTGAAGCCAGGAAAATGAAGGAATAGGCATGTAAAAAACTGTCAGCCCTTCCACTGGGGTGGAGACGGAAGACCAGCGAAGCTGTAGTGTGGTGGGAATTATGTATTTCCAATTATGACTATTAAGATGTGATGGTGTAATTGGTTATTTTAACTATTAAAGAATCAGTAATATATATATATATATATATATGATCCGGTGGTTTTCATTTATTTAGTGACCACAGGGACCATGGCCTTATGGTCGCTACGGTACACCACCATAGGGTATACGGCAAAGGTTGGTACGTTCTTCATAAACACGTCACCACGCCACGCGCGTTCGGTGTGAACGCGGGCAAAACGCCGTCGCCGTCGACAACAGTTCTGCGCGTTGTTTGTGTGACCGCACACAACCGCTGTCAAAATGCTGGCGTGAGCAAGCGCGCCGGCAGCAGCGAGCGAAGGTTCATGCGGTCTATCGCTTCAACGTAAACCGAGCGGCGAAAGCACAGCGCATACAAAGGTAAGAGCCGTGTTGCAAATCGCTTTCAAGATACGGCGCGCGCGACCGCCCGGCTCCGCGCAAAGTACAAGTTGCTCGCAGAGCAGAAGCCGCAACCCCTCCCTCCCGCGCTGCCTTCCCGCTGTCCTCCTCTCGCGTGGGAGGAGTCGCCAGTACCCCTTGCGCCTGGTCGCAAGATACGCATTTTGTCCCGCAGCTAAACGTCGCCTCCCCTCCCTCCCTCCCTCCCTCCCTTCCTCCCTCCCTCCTGTCCCCCCACGACCTTTCGCGCGACGGAAGAAGTGGCGTTTGCTCTCGGCCGTGCGTTCGCTCCCCGTGAAAGCATGCGTCCCTTGCGCGCTTTCACTCACACATACCGCATACGGCCAATTTTTTTCTACATCCGGACGCTACCATCGAAGACTGAGCCTTTAACAGCTTCGCTGTACAAAAAAAAAAGAAAAGAAATAAGCAAGCGCCTCAATCCAGTCACGCCATAGCCAAAATGGTACACTGTGGTTAGACGCATCACGTTGTTCATACGGGTTAACTGAAAAACCGTTACGCTTATCAGGCCCTTCAGGATGGCCTGTGCTTCTCACGAATCAGTCCACGAAAGGACTCACTGATAGGTGTAGTCCGCTGAGAAAGCTAATATCTACTCCTGCAGGGGCTCGGTAGCAGTACAAGGTATAGATAGAAAAGTTTTGAGGAATAAAAAAAATATTAAGGAAATGTATACAAAAATGCTAGAATTAAAAACGTGATAGCATACCTGATTAAATCAAGCAGGCTAGATGACAATTTGTCACCACCCCGTTTCAAATGGGATGCCAATAAATAATCATATTCATGGGCTGCGTACGGCACGGCTGAGCGTGGCTGCGTGGGCTCTATCTTGAAAGCTATGTGCGGTGGGTACAGAATCTAGGCGCGGCAAGGATTGATGATTTCGTGTGCGCTGTGTTCTCGGCGCTTAGTACGCGTTGAAACGAGATACAGCAGAAAGGGCAATTCGGCCCGCTGCTGCTGCCGCTCTTCCTCGCGCCAGCGTTTTGACAGTGAGTGCCCGCGGTCATCGATGGAGATGTGTTCACGTCTGCCTGTGCGCGCGTGGCAACATGTTTGTTAATTTGTGTAGTCATTTACAAGTTTATACGGCCGAGAATTTACCTCGCATAGCTATCTAACAATTTGCTGTCGCAATCGTTGCTTCTCCTTTCGAGTGACAATGCGGCATTTTTAGCAACTGTTAAGTGGAAAGTGGGCACCCATCTCAAGATAGCGCAAGCTACGAATTGAACTTGATTATTATCTTCAGAAAGTATAGCAGTTAAAGAAATTTTCTTTCTAGCGTGCCTCTCGGGGTCAGAGGCTTTATTAACCCAGCCTTGCGAACTTCCGTAGAACTGGTTTAATTTGGCAGTGATGGTCTGAGTAGAGACTTGAGTAGAAGTTGCAGAATATGCATAAACTCCCAGTGAGATCGCTTATGTCCACCGCTTCGCTAAATGAGAACGGTTAGTTGCTCACCCATAGATTATTTAGCTGTCCCGTGTCCTAAAGAGGATATCGACATAGCTTCCTGAACGACCAGGGCCGCGATCCGTCATTTAATTCTGACAAGTTGCAAGCATCAGATAAGTCTTACGGATTTTAAAGCGAAGCTTTGTTTGCCATCCCTTCCCGGACTTTCCTGACCGTGACTGCTGGCTGGGTGAGTGCTGCTGCTATCCTGCCGAATAGATCATACTTAAAAAATCAATTAAGTTTCTCATGCTGGAATCGAACCTCGTCCACCCAGTACAGTAGCCCAATGATCGACCATTAGGCCACTATCGCAGATGGAAGCTAGCTCATCATGATGATCGGCGCGTGCTGATCATGTTGATTTCTATACTACGTCACATACCCACAACGGAGTATGGGTCAAGAAGCGGGCGGTGGCATTTAAAATAAGAAAGAAGGAATGAAGGAATACAAGTCAATACGAGAGTTATCACATTGCGTAGCATGGATGAGCGAGAGACACATGCCTGCGCGCAGTTTATAGCATTTCATTACCCGCCTAACGAAAGCTTCGCGTCACATAGATTCCAAGATGTGCATTGGATCTGGATAATTTTTTTTCTTTAATTTTAAAATACGAGTGCTTCATATGGGAACGTACCGATCACTCTGCGGTGGTGAGGATTGGATCTTTCGTTGCAGGATGCTGTCCATCTCTTGCACAAGGCGTTCGTAGTGGACCGGTGACAGAGTGGCCCGGCGATTTTGGAGCTGCGATTGGAGCACAGAATTCATGAGCACTTTATCTAGTTAGAAAACGCTCGGTTGGCTACCTAATTTAGCACTGAGCCTGGAACCGATGGCACCGAAAATAAATAACTATATCTGCAAGGTTGTCTCATTGTGTCTTGTCACTTCCAAATTTCAAGTTCGCACTAAGAGCCTTAAACTATCCTAACATTCTTAAGTTTGCTAAGTATTTGCGTGAGTGGTTTGCTATTATCATTAAATAGTATTGCATTTGTTATGGCGTCAAGTAGTTAATAGAAGCCGCGTGCTATCATTTCAGGTAGCTTAAGAGTTCGCAATGGCAGTAGGAGAGCTTTTACAGAGCATTGTTTCATTCTCGTTTGGACGCACACATTTAAATTACCGCAGTGCATGCAAGCCCGAAGTAACTTCTCCATATGCGACGCATGCATGATTGAACGGGCCCTGAACCACCCCGAAGGCTTCGTGAAATAACATTGTCCGTAGCTAGCATACACTGCTGTGAACATCTCAGTCAAGCTTTGCTGTCGTACGCAGTGCGTGGAGCGCACACGCGGAGCGCGAAATCACCTTTCTCTCAAACGCTCTCTTTTGAACAGAAGCCACGTTCCTCACTTTTCTGTACCCTTTATTTCGCAATAAAGCGGATTCCCGTACGTGGCTGCTATTGGTAGCTGCGGTCGGCTACGTAGCGTAGATACCGTGGTCCGTCGCGGTATGCCGCCACGAGTCCGCTGGCTAAGTGCACTGCGGCTAAGGACAGCTGCGTTTGACTTACGTTTAGCAGCGTCGTAGACACCAAATTCGGAAGCCGTGGCGTCTACGTTAACATCCAAAACGAAATTTGAACTGCGCGCCACGGTGACATTTAGAAGGAGGATCGTTGTGGCCACGTACCGCTCCACCGTAGCATACGCAGTGCAAGGCACTGAAGAAGGAACGGGAGGGCACAGCGACCAATAACTTTGCCTAATAACTATTCTCCGAAACGCATTGAAATACTTTTTGCGGCAAAGCATTTCTGAAATAGGCTGTTTTCACTTCAAATATCTTCCTCCACTTCGTTAAAAAGTGGCTCAGAGCCCATTTAAGATTATTATACAGAGTTCTACACCTAAAGCGACCTGCTCTATTGCGCTTAACAAGGTACTTTTGAACACGAATTATGAACTTCCGGCTCACGAACTAGGGCGTTAAAGGCCATATGTTGTTAACAAAAAGAGTTTGGCCTGAGCACGTCAAGTCCTCACGGAGCTCGGCGGTCTCTTGCATCGCAACAAAAGGGCACAAGACAGGTCGGATTTACTATCACGCTTTTGCGTTCGTGTTTCACCTGAAGTTTATGATCGTGCATTTCGTACATTGATAAGAAAAATCATGCTCCGCAAAAATTTATTTCGTCTGTAAAACGTTCTGTAAAAAGTTAATGAACGTTTCTCTTTGTGTTAAGTGTATAGATTGTACAGATAGTCATTGTGCATCTGTAGACTTTCTGCAAACAATCAGCTAAGAAGTGCACATGATCAACACTAAACCGAAGGAAATATATTCCCTAACTACTTTTGTCTACAGCAAGTTTGTGTACATCATATAGCCAAAAGGAAAAATTTATGAGGAGGCAGGGCAGCGTAAGGTCATATAGACGATCTAGAGATTATCCTAACATTATTGTAGTGCTTGTTTTTATTTCGAACATCTTTCTCTGTGGCATATAGGGGTACAGAGTTGCCAACCTCTGAAGATAATTTTCCCCTAACGCGGATAGAAAAATTCCCTAGATTTCCCAAGATTCAGGCAGAATGCGGTTATTGAGTATGTTCTCTGTAAGATAAACTGCGTATGTGTCATGCAATTACACTGAAGATTTTAGTTTGAAGACTTATTTATGTATTCGTTGAAAGAATTTATTGATCACTGTGCTTAAGCAGAAATGTCACAGTGCAAGTTACAATGCTTACAACAGCATTTATTCGCACACAGCCTCAACAATGTCAAACGTAGGAGCAAGGTTGTTCCTATCGAGGCGTTTTGGATACCATCAGACACGCGCTAATAATAATGATAATAATAATTATGAAGTTTTAGTATTTTGCAAGTATAATTGCAGAAAATGAAGAGAGCAGAAGGGGATGTGCTATCGTGAGGGATATGAGCGAGAACGCGTGGCAAATAGCCGCGAAACCGAGTTAGAGTGATAGGCGGATGGCGCTGTCGAAAACACAGGGAAAAGGGGGGGGGCTAATCGACATCTGGACAGTCTTGCCCCGATGTCGATTACGGTCGCAGCACACACTGCAAAACCGATGAAATGGAAAGAGCGCCCGCTCATCAAGGACAAATTCATCGTGTGCACACGTTCGTCCCGCGCGCACGCAGGTGTGCCGGAGTGCAGCATATATATATCCTCATTCTAGTAGACCGTCCGCCTGGTGCAAGTGCGTTACTGAACTCATTCAACTTCTCAAAGTGCGGCACAAAATTTGTAAACGACCACTTACACATGACCTGCATACATGATATAGTATCGGATTGTAATTTGAACATACGAGAAAACATAATTGTGTTACGCGGAAACTCAAAATTACGCTAGCTCTGGAGACGAAATGTTTTCTTTGTCGACACGACGGTGTACACGCACGGACGCAGAAAATTTGCCGGCGTAGGTACATCTACTGTAGATGTGCTGCGTTCTACTACTAGGCAGGAGTAAGGGAACGCACATAAGCCAAAAGTAGAGAAGCTGCATGTGCGCAACGACGTGACCGTGCAGCTTCTCTCCTGCGGACAAGAAAGCACAAGGAGCACGTGTGTTCTGTACAAGAAAGCAGATATAAATTGCTGTCATTTACTGGCCTCAACGGCTACACTCATTCGCATCGGGCAACTTGTACTTTTCAATACATTTTTAAAGGATGACTTCGGTTCTGCGCTCATCATACCGACATTTCCTTTGGCTAGGTACGCAGAGGTACGAACGGCAACAGTTCAGTAAGAGTGATCTGTTAACTGCCTCAGGGCATCCACACCTTGTCATTTACTTGACAATATGCGTTCACTGAGCTGCTGTGCGATTATGATTAAGTTATAATTAGCATTCCAATGCGGAGGTAATTTCCGGGGACTAAAATGAAAACATGCCGACACCTCTGTAGTTCCATCGCGGCAGCGGTTTCTTTCCTCCATTTGTAAGCGGAAAATTTCCCTAATTTTGACCAATTTCCTCTTTTTACCTAAAGACAACTAAAAAATCCTAGATCTAGGGAAATTTCCCTGGGGTTGGTAACACTGTAGGGGTACCTAAATGAAAGCGGGGCGGACCTCCTCAGGTAAGAATTGAAGTGGTGACTTTAAAAATTTGCAGTTTCACCTGAAGGGCGAAGCACTGGCAGTGACAGCAAGGCTTAGCGTTGTGCTTGTACTGCTTGGAGTGTCCTAACTATACGTAGGTGCGACTATACGTGCACCAACATTTCTGGCATCCTGAAATGCTTTGACACACCGTGTAGGGCCACTGCGCTGCCCCTAAAAAGCGGCGTCAGAGAAATTACGTCACTTTGACATGTGAGCCACGATATTGCTTCTAACTTTTTCATAGTCCGAGAAAACTTAAGCTAAAGAGCAAGCGCTGTGAATGAAATGATTCGTGAGTTTTGTTTGCGTGCTACAATTGTCAACATTTCTGGGGAATAATTCCGTCAAGAACAGTGTACTCGTCCTACCAGCTGTGGCGGTTGAATAGGGCATCTACCTTGTATTTATGGCATAGATAAACATGTAGTATAGATACACATAAATATATATGTAGCATCACGGCAACAGCGACAGTTCGCCTGGAGTGTTCATATAATTGATATCGCAATAAAAACTTCCTGTCAATGAGCCAACGCATGTAACTGTTAGTCTGGTCAGGTCATTGGCATTCTCCTTAAAGCGCAAAGGCTCAATGGTCAGAGAGTGCTGGACATTGTTATTTGGTGTAGGAAGCGATTAAAAAGTTGTCTGATACATAATTACTGATAATCTCAGAAATTGGTCATTGTGTTAAAAATTAAGTTAATTAAAGCCGTGGCGTAGCTCCTCTAATTTCACATTTATGACGGTCGTACGGTTCTTCAAAGTGCTTGCGATAGGCTGAATACGCGCCTTTGCCTGGCTCGACGATCGGAACTGCTGCGAGACGAACTTGCACCTCAGGTGGAGCACGGCCTTCTCGAGCACCGAGCTGAGCACCAGGGCCACCAGGAAGTCGGGGAGGACCAGGGCGCCCAGGAAGGAGGCCGTCATGAAGACGACCACCAGGGGGCGCAAGCGGGCCCCAGATACGCCCAGGAGCCACAGTGCCGTGCGCAGAGACAAGGTCGTCGAGTCGGCGGCCATGAACAGCGAGAAGCACGCGATGAGCAGCACCGACTCAACCTGCGCGCGCCGAGGCCCCCACGGATATAGCACGTGGTGGAGAGCTGCCGTTCATGTTGGAGCGCGACAGTGCGTACCGCGTACAATAACAGAACTGTGCTGGTAAATGACCAAGACATTTTGTTAACTTTCCAGCGAAAGTGCGTGCAACAAGTGTTGATTGCTGCCGGTGTGACGAAATTGCATCAAAATGTGTAAACAAAGTCTGCTGACTCTCTATATAATGCCTACAGTCGAAGCCCTGGCTTCTCTGTCTAAATAAGGTATGTGGACAACTTTGTTACCTGTATATCTGTAAAGTTGCATGAGATATATTTGATTTATGAAGGTTACAAATATACTAAGTGTAGAGACGACGGATTTGCGATGTAGAAATTTGAGGGAAGTGCATTATTGTTTTAATTATTTAGCTGAATAAGCTTAACCCCCCCCCCCCCCCCCCTGTATGTGGCCCAGCCACTTCACTACAACAACTTCACAAACAAGTTGACCGATAACAAAGCAGTTTCAATGGGTGTATTATCCCTCACATATACACAAGGTGAGACGACACCACGGTCGCAGTCGATCGAGTAAACGCAGGGTGCCATTACACTGCGCGTGGAACTCACCCCGAATGCTTGGGTGGCGTTGTCGTCCTGCGTGCGAACGCCAATCAGCGAAAACAGCAGCAGCGAGAGCAGACATGTCGCCACCGGAAGCGGAAGTAGCCGCAGCAGCCACATGCTGAGCACCACCAGCAGGCAGTACGCGCTCCCAGATTTCTGCACAGTCAGGTCACGGATTACGTTAGAGGCTACTATGGGGCCAATCGCTGGGCGCAGTGTGTCACACTGAGAGTGATAATTTAACTATCGCACAGGATTGCACGCTTTTTAAACTGCACAAGTAGCGTGGCTTCCGAGATCTGTGGGACCACGGTAATACGAACACAACACTTTGGCGCATGCGTTGCTGTACATCATTGGCAATGGCTGGCTCCAACCATGTCCAACTATCCGACAGCACAAACACTGTGCCTTTCCTTTGGCTGTGCGCATACCTGGCCCTTTGACCATGTCCTAAAGGCGACGCGAAAAGCAAAATGAAATGGTTTAATCTCTTACCTTGAGCAAAGCACCTTCAAGTCGAAATGCCTAGCATTTATTACAAAACTCGGTACTCTTGTGAGTATATATGACTTGTTTTTATTTTTGGGAATCTTTTGATCGTGCTTTGAAATTTTCAGGACTCGCGAGCCAGTTTCTTTTGCATGGAGCACTGAAAGTGGCAGCAAGTGCTCAATGCGCTGAAGCAATTACTGACTCTACTGCGAATTAATTGCACAGCCCGAACTGAATTGCGAATCGGGTGTACAGAAAAATATGGTAATATACGTGAAATCTACGTGAATGAACGCTAGTCGCGTAGTTCTCAGGGGCCGTGGCAACGTTGTGCTAAGTAAACAAAACGCACGAGTACTTCTGTTCACAAAGATAATAAAAGTGTTTGGTGAAGCCTACATTTCATGGATCAAAAAAGATGAATACAAAAAAGAAAACGGGTCCCTCCTATTCTCACCGACGCTAAGCAACATACGATAGTGGTAAAAGTAATTCAGAGTTGCGCACTATGACATGCGTTGCAACCAAATCGTGTTTTTAGAACCTAAAACCATACAATAATTTTCCTTTTCTTCTCTTCTGCCCGTTCTCCGACTGCATCCATTACCCACGTACCGCCCCGTTCCGTTGTTAGCCGTTAGGCCTCACCTCCGGCCGCATCTGCGACACTACACTTTCCAATCACAGATTTCCCCGTTTCGCAATCTGGTTCTGGCTACATTGTAATCTTGTTGAAAAAAAAAGCAACAAAGACTGTGACTTTTCCCACTCACCGTGTCGTGCAGCAGCAGGATCGGGCTGAAGCAGATGGGCGGAGCCGCGCATCGCAGAATGTGCACCAGCAGCATCCAGGCCTTCTCACCGCGCCGATTGCTTTCCGAAATGCGCACCGGCATCGGGCTGTTCTGGTGGCCAGCTCACAGTGAGTCAGCACGGAAAGGATTGAGGACAGCTTGCAGGCCGATACGCGACGGCACTCGACGCAGTGCAGCGCGTGGGAGGACGTTCTTCTTCTGGTCCTTCTCGTGCTTTGTGTTGTTGATGATGATCATGAAAGGTTAGGAAGATGGCACAGTCTCCCTCGTGGCGGATAGTTGAAGTAACCAACAGCAGTAGATAAACAAAAGATAAATAAAGATACAAAGCAATCAGATCAGAACTGAGGAAGAAAATACGTGCAAAAGAGAAGTCAACCCTTAACAGAAAGAAATAACAACCACTGCAACGCTAACAACAATGATGATGTTGATGATGGTGCCGAATAATGAATGTGATGATGCATGGGGAGAGCAAAGAAAAACATTTACAAATATAAAATGGCATGGCAAGGGAAAAGTCACGTGCATATAGCAAGAAGCACGGCCCTTTTCAGATATAAAGTAATCTTGTACGGGCATATTATGAACTGACTTCTTTCCGAATAGTAATCTTTCGGATATGGCGTCCGAACTGTGAGGCATCGACGATAGCATGAACGCGAACATAATGCGGAAGAGCGAAGTTTCGCCTAGCAGCATAAGCACAGAACCAACCTCCAGAGAGGAAACCTCACTCCGTGGCTTTCACTTCGCAGTAGCATTGCAAAATAATATTACTATCAAATAAGAAGCGCATCGTCATCAATTCAGGCTCCAAGGCATAAACGGACATCTTCTTTGGTACATGAGTATGCGTAGCATGCATACTCATTTAGGTATATCAAAGCTTTATAGTAGAAGGTGTGTGACCCCACCCCCCTAAGACTAAATGTAAACATTTGTCCATTATATCATAAAGAATTACTTGACCGGGATGTTGTGACACACGGTCTGTGTTTTTTTTTCTTAAAGCGCACGGACATCACCCCGATTTCATATTTACCTTATTTACTCTTTGCAAACTTCAACTGAACGAGGACGTAGACTGAACCAAATGCCACGTCGCATCGACAAGAAATTTTACCTGATGATTTTGCTGCCCCATAATTCATTAAGTTCAGATTGTTGTGTGCTGAACTGATATGTCTAAATTTAAGTTCACTGCGACGGTACGGTCGGTTCTTCTGAACATATTAAAAAGACATTTCTTTTATACGCCGCGTGGCTAGCCAGTAAAAGGCAGTTCGGGATCGTATGGCCGCACCATAATTTCAAGTTCTATCTCAGAGGCCCTACATGAGTGACTGACATCGCAGTCGTTTCTAACGATATAATACATGGTTCGAAAAGATGTAATGACTCTTTTGAAGCTCAGTCATTACAGTGGTAAAGGAATCCATTTGCTGAAAATTCTCACATCGATTAGCTTTTGTTCATCGAACAAGGTGTACCATGAAAAAGGAGCAATGGCCCACGTGGTCGAAACGCCAAGAAGACAGATGACAGGACGTTATATGTTTCTTGTAGACGTAAGAAACAACCTCTCGAAATGGCTTTCTTGAACCAAGAGAAACCATAGTGAGCAAGAGTTTCCTCAACTACTTGGAAACACCGCCGATGAGCTTAAATAAGAATCATTTCAGATAAATCAATGAAACGAAATAAATCCAGCATACGCTGCGACCTAGATGAATCGATATCGTTCGATTCGAGCAGACGGCTTGGGCCTAAGGGTCCACGTCAACTCAGAGTCGCTGTAAGAACTTGCCATAACTACCCGCTCCGACGATGAATCAACTACACGTACTCGTTGGTACCGTCTGTTTCCTGTCCTTCTTCTATCAGTTCTACTCCCTGCTGATCGTCTATCTCGAGTACAACTTTAGCGTCACCATGGACGAGCGACAGCGAAGTGACCACATTATCTTTCCCGGAGTCACTGTGTGCGTCGACGGCTGGTGAGTATCGCAAAGTGATGTGACGGCCATTATCTGTGCACAGTTGAACCAGGGCGTAAAATTCACAAAGTGCTCTTACACGAGAATTGGTTGTAAAAACAAATTTCTGCCAATCCTAATGCGGGGCATATTATTAGCCAAAGTGGCCGGCCAGTTGAAAGACAGCACTTGGGAGCAAAAAGCTTTGTGAATTCGGCCCCTGATGTTTAGTATGGGCAGCCGCGCAAACATTCAAATCAAGCGCATTTAGGACGATAGTCAGTTATGACAGGGGACCAGTAAGCATAAATACACTTTGACTGGTGAAGACACCATGATGCCTCGATGACTGGCTTTATCACGAGATTGCAGCAGCCGGACAGCAAAGAAAAGAAGCAGGATTTGCTAAATTGTTGCAAAGGCTGTGGTGTATTCGACCGGTCGCTCCACTCCTTTGGCTCAGGGCAGTAGCAGGCAGGGCCGCTCTTACCGCGTGACAGGCCGCTCGAGGCACTTTGCATGTATTCGCGGCTCTCTTTCGCGCTCGGCGTTGGCGTCGGTGCCGGCGTCCACGGCCACGAAAGTCATCCCGAACCTCACCGACCACGCAGGCCCTCCGCAAGGCGCAGAGGCGTTAGCCAACTAATTGAATTTATGAATGTAAAATGCGTAAGATAAATTGTAAAGTACGACTTAACCAGAACCTACATACATGATAGCGTCGGATTGCAATTTAAGTACATGAGAAAACACAATTCTGTTACGTGGTAACTCAAACACAAACACCTTTTCCAGCATTCGTTCTACCATTCAATCCTTGCATAAACACATATAGACTACATCTGTGCTCACAACAATTTTTTTCATGTTGATGAGTGTGAATGCCTGTATGGGTATTAATCTTGCGGGTACGGAAGGAGGCACAAAATTGGAACCATCGTTACGGCTCGCGTTTTTTTTTTTTTTTTTTTTTATGAACAGAGGTGTCCTTCAGAGGCGTCCGTGCTTGTGTACGTGCGTGTGTATATGCATGTGTTTCTTTAGCTGTTTTCCTAACAGTGCTATATTATTCAGTGCTGGAAGAAAACAACGATGGACATCACCGCTTGTTTAGTAAAATAACTTGGAATCCTTCTATACTATGTAGTATAACGCGTGCTAGCCCTCAGTGCTTTCACAGTGAGCCCGCACCGGTCTTGCAACATTCGATTCAATAACTGGTTCATGTATTTATTTATTTTCTCCTTACATAGGCTGAGCACCGAGAGGCTCTGCAAGTACATGCCAAACAAATGTAAAAAGCATGACATGGTAAGCAAACATCGACCGACCTTGCCCGATAATTTGTAACATTACCGTCATGCAAACTACCTTATACTTTGGGGGTGATGCGAACTACACTCGAGGTCTCCATGGCCAGCGCTTTTCAGAGGTCGGAACCGAGGCACTTTGTGTTATATATGCTAAAACGACGTACAGCAGCCCGTAGGACAGGTACTGAGTGAGACGACCCACACTGCGAAGTGTGTGTCATTTCTCCCAGTCCCTGTCATTCACACTGTACGTTGTTTTACCATGAATTACCAACTAGCCCAAGCCACCACCATTGCGTTATATCTCTTCTATTATAGGGCTTTCCTTATGTTTGCTTGTTTTCTCCGCATTGCTATGTTACTTGACGATGGGTGGCGAGCGTTGTTCGGCAAGACTTTTTGGGGGCGATCGGAAACTGTCTGCACGAGCCTTTACATGCGAGAGCTTCATGTCTAAGCGCAGCCACCTCGTTGTGCCTCACACCTGTGTCACTTGCATCCTGACGTTGTTCTTGCATTAGTGAACCGGTGTGCTATTAATGTTATCACCAATTCGCTTTGTCTCTGCATTTGACCCCAGATTTATGCTCCCGGCTTGTACGTGCCCCAGGCTGTGCCAGAGCTGCGCAAGAACGTGTCCTTCCTTATCCAGGAACTGTTCACCTGCGTCATCAGCTCTGGAAGTCCACGCTGCCCCGCCTTTAACTGCACTCACAGGTGTGCGCCATGCACATAAATGAACGGACCAGAAGCATTCTTCAAAGAAAGGGGAGGGGGGGGGGGGGGTGCGTAGTTATGCCTCGAGCGTCGCCACTAGAGGCAAACCAGGACAAGCCATTGCACTGGAGCCACTGGCGGTATAGCTGAAAAGTGTTGATTACAGCAACGTAGATTTTGCGTCAGAATTATACGGGTTCGCTGCATGAGCAAAAAGCTTGGTTTGGGCATCGTCCGTCGCATGTAGCCTCGCTGTTAGCGATTAATTACATTAAGAAGGTTAAAAACTGAGCGAGTAAATTATTTTGCGCTTTTTCCATCGCGAATTGCATTGATAACATACCATGTAATATATTTAGCACGTTCTATAAAAAAGCTTACCACCGTTTTTATTATATTTTACTGACATGATAAAAGAGGAGATGGCACGTAAACTCGATGTCAACTGCACCTTCTGTCATGAAATGTGTGTTTTACACATGCGTTCTTGTGTACTCACATAATTCTTATACTGACACCCTTGTGCATGTAACACATACAATTATACAGATATCATACTTTGCATGTACATAGTGTTCATACATGGTGTTCTTGGCCATCTCGTCAGTGCCGCTGCGTTCAACCCGACCCTGACAAGATTCGCGCTGTCCAGAACTTTCCTGTTCCATCTTCCACCGCAAACGTAAAAAAGCTTGGTCGGTCTTTAGTCGTACTTACGTCGCTTCATCAAGAATTTCGTGACACCGCTCGCCCACTTACCGATTTACTCAAGAAGGACGTTGCTTTCACATGGGGCCTAGCTCGGACCAAAGCCTTCTCCACTCTAGTACGCTTGCTAACGGCTCCCCCATTACTGGATCATTATGATCCATCTTCTCTCACTGAACTTCACACGGATGCCAGTGGCTATGGAATTGGGGCTGTACTCGTTCAATGGCAGCGTAACGCAGAGCGCGTGATTGCATACGCCTGCCGCCTCCTGTCACCCGGCGAGAGGAATTTTTCTATTACTGAACGGGAGTGCCTGGCGTTAGTCTGGGCAGTAGCCATATTCCGCACCTAGTTGTACTGCCACGCATTTTCTGTGGTTACCGATCACCACGCCTTGTGCTGGCTCTCGTCACTTAAGTACCCCACTGTACGATTGGGTAAATGGGCGCTACGGCTGCAAAAATATTCATTTGCTGTTGTATACAAGTCCAGCAGCTTGCACAAGGACGCCGACTGCCTCTCCCGTCATCCTGTCTACCGCCCTGAAAATGATGCGCATGACAGCGACGCTTGCGTCCTAGCCATCTCTGATCTGCCTGACATTCGCACTGAACAACGGCGTGATGACTGCTTACGCGTTCTCATCGATCGTCTCCATTCTGAACATTCGGAGCCCACGCTGCACATGTTCGTACACCGCCGCTGTCTACCGTCGCAGCTTACGCCCCGAAGTACCAGCATTTTTAGTCGTTGTCCCGCACCATCTCTGGATATCTGTTCTTGAGCAGTTGCATGACGCATCTACCGCAGGCCACCTCGGCGTTTCTCGTACTTACGACCGCGTACGGCGCCGCTTCTATATGCTGGCCAGTCCTGTATACCGCTCTTTGCGCCGCTAAGTTACAGCCCGTGCGCTCTGCTGTCAGCGCCGCAAAGAATCTGCTGAGCTACCCGCTGGACGTCTTCACCCCATCGATGTGCCCTCGGAACCATTCTTTCGCGTTGGTCTCGATCTTCTCGGCCATTTTCCGACGTCGACATCTGGCAATAAGTACGTCGTTGTCACGACGACTACGCGACCCGGTACGTGATACGCGAGCTTTGCCCACAAGCTGTGCAACTCCGGCGGCGGATTTCCTTTTTCATGACGTCATCCTACATCATGGCGCATCCCGGCAGCTCCTCACTGATCGCGGCCGCACCTTCTTGTCCTGAGTTGTGGAAAACCTACTTCGCTCCTGTTCGGCCGAGCAGAAGCTTTCCACCGCCTACCACCCGCAGACAAACGGACTCACGGAGCGGTTCAATCGCACGTTGACAGGAATGCTATCTATGTACGTACATCTTTGACAACCACAGTGATTGGGACAGCACGTTACTCTTCGTAACCTTCGCCTATAATTCGTCCCGTCACGAGACCGCTGGCTTTTGACCATTTTACCTTCTATTCGGCCGCCACTCTACTATGCCCTTTGACACCATTGCTTCCTCCCTCGACGAACACTCCCACTGAATCAGCTCAAGACGTCTTCGCCCAGGCTCACACGGCGCGCCACATTGCTAGCTCCCTGCTCACTGAGTCTCAAGCCGCGCAAAAGATGCGGTACGACAGCCGACATCGCGACGTTTGATTTTCGCCTGGCTCCGTTGTCCTCCTATGGACACCATGTCGCCACATTGGCTTCTCTGAAAAGCTGATGCTGCGCTACACCGGGCCCTACACGATATTGCGTCAGCTTGGCGATATCAACTACGAGATCGCCCCGCTGGACTCGCCTGGCCGCACTGACGTTGTGCATGTGTCTCGGCTGAAGCCTTACTTTGCCGTGAGTTCACGTCCCTTATAGTTAGCGCCTAGACGGCGCCTTTACAGGCGGGGGTTATGTTCCGGCGCAACCGAGAGTGGCGCCAGTCAGAAGAAGCCGATTTGACGTGTGGAGGTGGAATCACTCTCGACAGCCATCTTGTTTATGTATAGTTGCTCGCTCTAGTATATATTGTAAATACATATTTATCTGTTACTTCAGTGTCGTAACAATATATACTGTATGCGCCCTCTAATGCGTGAACATGACGAAACCGTAGAACATGACGAGACCGCAGCGTACCTTACGCGCATCTGTTAACCAAAGTAAACGGCAATGCAAATGTCCTGAACGTGTCGAGATATGCTGCAGACGTCTATTAATTATTTTTGCACATATACCGCTGTATGCGTTCGCGAACCATCTGGGCACTCTGTCAACCGCCTACGAGATGAAATTTAAGGTGTGCCAAGTGTGGGAGCTAATGCATTGACCAATAGCTTATGGTCAATGAGGCATGGGAAATTCCTAGTTTCAATATCCGGCCGTCTTTTGTGCTCCTGAGTCCAGCGAACATTTGACGCAGGTACTACACGACAGCTGTTTACATGGATACTGACTAACCTATGTCAATAAAAACATGATTATAAAAAAATATTGGGTCAAATGCATTACAAGGAGACTAATGATTACAATTCGTTCTACTAGCACCAACAACAGGTCGCGCGAAGCTGTACCGCTCAGTTTGCTTCGAACGGAACGAAACCGCAAATATAATAATGGCAGTACCGCAGCCTCGCCACAAATTTCGTTATTACCACTAAGGCGCTCTTTTCACAATTATGAAAGGAGGGTTGAAATTTATCCACTAGAGTACAGAAATTTCCTGTTCTTATCGCGCGCCTTCATTCCCCCTGGCGAACGGGCATTTCGTACCTCACGTATTATCACAATAAACTTGCTGCAACTAAACCGGTGCTTACTTGTTTTCTCCACCGCTTTCCAGAATCGACAGCACCTACTACCGGCTCCCGTCGCAACAGTGCTACACGTTCGACGTGAACGCCATACCACGGCATGAGCACCCTTTCAAAGACTGTCCAAACCAGTGGGAGTGGGGTGAGTTGACCTTGCTTGGGACAATGAATGCCAACAAGCATACATAGTGTTTTAGCATAGCACTATGTCAATCTGTACCTTGGCCTGTATCAGAAGGTTTTGAGCATAGTGTATCAGTCGTTTGCACTGCACATTCGAGGACGCTTTTCGTAGAGCATTCATTCGGTCTATATAGCCGAATCCCAGCCATCGCTTAATGCTGTGGCGTCATCCAGAACAGAAATAAAGCGCTTTTGCGGCAACGGTTATGTTTTCTGTTAGGCCTATAGCAGCCTCCAACAAACGATTGACACTAAAGCCATCGACAAACGATCGTAATGTTTTGTCGTCGATCGGCCGAAATTGCCGCTTGACTGGCCGCTCGAGGCAGTTTTCGTATATCCGCGGGCTTCTTTCACGCCCGGAAAAACATTTTTGTGTAGCACGTATTGAGCAACAGAAAGCTGTATCCAGAGTATTTCGTGTTGCTCGACAATTTTGACATTGACATTCTTCATCGAATTATAACATTTGAGAACTTTATTAATTAATTAAGATTAATTATGTAATTAGGCACAATGCAAAAAATAATCTGTCTCCAAGCAGCGGCAAACGACATTACTTTAATTCTGTCCAGCTGCATGGCATTTGCATGTTTTTAAATCTTGGTGCAAGATAGTTGGGAGACCCTCTATAAGTAAACAGCTTAAGTGATGTGGGTAAAATGTCTTACGATGATATTGTACAAGTCGTACTCACCACATCGTGGTATATTTCAAAGCTGTGTATGTCATACAGCGATACACCAATTCAGTCCGCTTCAGATGTCTCATGCGGTGCAGTTTACAGAATTCGGATATCATTTCTTACAGCTGAAATTTAGAGTTGTAAACATAATGCTTCATTCAACCATCCCCCTTTTCTTCTTTCTTTCTGCTTCTTTAAATACGTAAGCATTTCTATGGTTACCCAACGAGAAAACTGTCCGAGAATCCGTCCGTCTTTCGCGTAAGACGATCGCTTTCAAGGTAGCTATGAAAGAAGACGACGACGAACACGTGAGCAGTGGCACACGCGCGAGGGGCAGCATGGGAACGCTGGTATTATGAGAGGCACCGGAAAAGCTGTGGAAGAAGACGACGATGAACGCGCGAGCAGTGGCACGAGCGCGCGTCTCTGTGACCACGTGACGTGTGCAATCAGGCACGCACTAGGCACACCATTGGTAAGCCAGAACTGAGGAGCAGCCGTGGGTGGCTTCGGATCGGAACGTCATCAGCGCACCTGGCGCTGCCACCTGCAGTAGCTTACTTGCCTCATCTGTTCACGTTGCGCCGCCTTTCACAGCAGTTCGTGTCGCCGCAGCGCTGTCGCATTTACCGTAATCACGCCAAGACGACCGAAGCCGCTGAGCAGTGTTATAGGATTACCAGCAGTACTGAGCACTGAGCACCTCGTCGTTACTAAGAAATGCTTACGCATCATTTAGATAACTCCCTGAGGAGATTCTATGCAATGTTTTTAGTTTCGCGCTACTTCACATTTTGCAAAACGACTGATGGCCTAGATAAAAAAATCTTACTATACAGACTGTAGATCTTAGCTTTTTTTTCTTTTAAATGCAACAAGTTTCATCAAATTCGGTACAGTGGATGACAAGCGAATTGGTTGCTCCGTCTCCATGCATTTAGATAGGAGCCCTTCCTGAAGTGAGGCTTTCTCTCAGAAATATTTCGCTCCTTTCTCCGAAAGTTCCGTGAACATTCGCCATTTTGTGCGCACGGAAGAAAAACTCTCTGCCTCTCTCTGACCGTTTGTTGATTGTGTAGAACTGGAGCTGAACTACAAGTTTTCGAAACGCGACACGATGCTGCTGCTGCCCCGCTGGATCTACCCGCTGTTCGTGCACCAGACTGGGCTCTGCCCTCCCGACCAACTGTCCGCCGTCCAACTCCTTCCGGGAAAAACAATCCAAGTCACCGCCCAGCAGGTGAGCGGGATCTCGGTCTGGCCCCACTAGATCGAAGAATCTGGTGAAGGGTTTTATGTTCAAGTAATTAGGGAGTTTTAGAAATAGGGTCCCCAAAGCGGATTTTCATACCTAATGATTAAAACTTTTTGGTAAGCTTTTTTGCGCCCTTCTGTGCCTTTATTGCATTTCTTACACGCCAGGTCAGTAGCATTCATTAACTTTGGAACCCTATTTCTAAAACTCCCTATTGTCTTGTTTACGGATGCTCTGCTTTCGGCATTGCATCCTTTATGTCAAATATTGATATGTCCGTATGCCTACACTTGATTCTCCTGTTAACCTGCTTTTACGAATTATCGAGCCCTTCAAGCCACAATGCGCGTATAAAGCGCGTATTTTAATTTCCTGTAATCGCCGAAATAACTTCGTTTATCTGAGCCATAATATTCTATAGCGCGTCTTGCTGCGACACCACAACGCTGTAGGTTGCGCCAGGCTGACAGTGACAATAACTTTTATTGGTCCTGAGAAACTGGCCAGGGGGAGCCAAAGGCTCCCTCAGGTCAAGTCGGTGGCTCCGCCCACGATGGCACCGGGAGGCGAAATCCCGTTGCGATGTCGTGGGCCCTCTGGACTGCCTGGAGTTGGATGTGGTGGTGGTCGCTTCTTAGGAACTCCTCCCACTGTTCCTTTGTGGCAAGTATAGAGTTTTCTATGGCTCGGCACAGCCAGAGCATGTGATCGAAAGAGCATGAGTCGGCTCCGCATTTGGGACACGACTGCGGGAAGTGCGGGTCTATCTTGCTAAGGGACCGCGGAGTGGGGTACGTGCGGGTTTGTAACATTCTGAGCGTGCTAGCTTGTGGTTTATTTAGTTTTGGGTGAGGAGGAGAGAACCACCTTCTTTCCAAGCGGTATAGTGTGAGACGATCTCTGAAAGGTGCACAATGGGTCTTTCTGGATGCTAGCCTCGTTACGAGGAGGGCCGTTGACGGCTGCGCGGGTCGTGAAATCGCGCGCCAGCCGGTGAGCCCTTTCGTTGGGGTTGCAGCCGTGCGGTTGGATTGAGTCTCCCAGGTGGGCCGGGAACCATGAAATGTGGAAATATGCTTCCGCACCAATTTGAGTGAAATTAGTGAGCTTGTTGATCGCAATTCTATTCGCCCGTTTCGATACGCGCGCCGCCGAAAAGGACCTAACGGCTGCACGGGAGTCCGAGAAGACGAAGAGGGGAGAATGTGCGCTGTGTATGGCCAGGGCGATAGCCGCCTCCTCCGCCTCGTGAGCAGAATTGGTGCGCACAGAGGCCGCATTCACCAGATTGCCTTTCGCATCCACTACCGATAGGGCGAACGCGTCTTCACTGTCGTATCTAGCGGCGTCTACGAATAGAGCGTGTAGTCCCTGTCGAGTGATCTGTTTGAGGATTGCCTGAGCTCTCGCACGTCTTCTACCCTGATTGTGTACTGTGTGAACGTTGCGCGGAATCGGGTCTACCTTGATTAGGGAACTAACGTTTTCAGGCAGACAGACTTTATTCTCCGGGTCGTTCCTGGGCCGAATGCCTGCCTCGTTTAGTATACTAACTCCTGCCTTGCTGGACGATAGTCTATAAACCTGCGCCGCCGAGTGGGCTTCTATAATTTCGTCTATCGTGTTATGGAGCCCTAGCTTCAGTAGTCGTTCCGTGCTCGTGGACTGGGGAAGTCCCAGCACACGTTTGAGGCCCGTTCTTATAAGCGCGTCTAATTTGGCCTTCTCTGCCCTGCTCCAATTAAGGTAAGGGGTTATATAGGTCTACTTTATTTATTTCTTTTCGTTTTCAAGTCTCAGGAATGAAGATAAAGTGAAAATTTTAAGCACATTCAACGCACGTGTTGAAACCTATGAGAAGCAGAACTCTTAGCGAAGCAGTTAAGTAAATTCGACACAGCTTGATACGACGCTCACAGTTTGTTTCTTTCATCATATGTAGCTGATATAACCTCATGCAACGTTTATTATTATGCACTGCATCACTCACAAGCTATACCGAGATACAAACACAAGGTCAGGTGGACGTACGTGTGAGATGTCGACTCAGAGATGTCACAACGACGGCGATGATGTGTGATACTTGTCAAAGGGAGAGAAAAAAACATTTATTTGAATTAGGGTAACATTTTCTTCGTGTAGGGCTGAGACCTTATAGTGCATCGCCCCATTGGCTCACGTCATGCGCTGCGCGTGCCCGCGGCATCAGCAGTCGCGGCTGCTGCGGTTCTGAGCTTGTCAGTGCAGTTTTCCAGGAAAAAACTGAGGAAGAACGGGGCACAGAGGTGTCGGCACGAAGTACGACGCATATGTGAATGTATTTAGGTATTCTATATTATTTTGCCTCAATGGCGCACACCCATTATGAAGGATTGGCCGAGAGTATGCCCAGTGTCATACATATTCAATCACACAAGATTTGGGTAGCCCAAACGTAAGAAATTTAATGAAATGAAAATAAGTTGTTGAATATCACGCGTTGCGCTTTAGATATTGCTAAGAAGCCAGCACTATATACAGATATTTCATGACATGATCTAATATTTTATTACGTAGAGAACGCGTGGTCTCACTGGCACTATGTTCTCTGTCAATTACGTGCGATGTCAGCCAAACCGGCTGGCATCGCTGCGTCCTATTGTGTGAGATGCCAACCGAAAGACAGATCGACCGACAGAGTTGAAACTGGAGTGTGCAAGGCAAAGAGAGCTTCGCTTACAAAAAAGATTTGGTGTAAATTATTTACTTGTGCGCAAGCTGTTCGTGGTTATCTTTGTATAGTGTAACTGGGGATCTGTAGCGAGCATATATGTTCTGAACATTGTCAGACAGAGCAGAGTAAATTTTTATCGTAAGACACTTGTCAAGCAGCTCCATAAAAAAAGCTCATTGATGGCCGTAGCTGCCATGGCTGATTGGCCAAGAGGAGGCTGCGCAGACAAAAATGATAAGAAACGCAAATCAAGCAGCTCCATAAAAAAAGTTCATTGATGGCCGTAGCTGCCATGGCTGATTGGCCAAGAGGAGGCTGCGCAGACAAAAATGATAAGAAACGCAAATAATACTTTAACAAGAAAATTCAGCTCTGCCCTATATAACCCCTTCATTTCAAACGTGACAGTCGAAGGGTCGCAGGCTATCGTACTGATACAAAATGGTGCCTTTACTGCTTTCGTCAGAAACAGTATTACTTGGCGTGACTCCAGCTCACGTATATATATACGCATCATGTCATGCTTCAATTTTCGCATCTTTGGAAAGTGATTAGTTGACAACTCCAATTTTATCGAAAGTGGTCGTTAACAAGCATTACTATAGCAAGGCATCACCTCGATGATTCCAACAGAACATCTAGTGGCGTTGTCGTGAATTTGTGCAGAGATAATTATTACGTATCAGATGTACAGATTGCGTCTATAGCCGGTTGCTTACTCTTGCTGTTCTGTGCTTACACATATATACTAATAAAAACTAATTTCCTGCTGCAGCTTCGCACCTTCAGGCTGCCTGCGCCTTATAAGAGCATGTGCACCGATTACACGTCACAGGGGTCTTTCCCAGAATTCAAGGGCATCCTCAACTATGACGTAAGTATTCTGGACATTGCGATGGTGTTGGTTTATACTACGCGTATGCGTGTAATTATTAAAAAGAAAACTTGAATGAAAGTTAGTCACAACTTAGATGTGGCCATGGTGTAATGCGTTAGCGCACGACTTTGACGTAAAGCACCAGGGCATAGTCAGCTGAATCTCACGCTCTCCTAATAGCAGCTTCTACAGCTCCTGAGAAGCACAAAATTACTTTATCGTCAGATTGTATGCTCGGGTAAAAATTAATTTTGCGCTGTTTGCCCGTAGTTCCCAACAACCTCGCACCAAGTTCTGTATCGGAAGGTGTGTCACCACCGGCGCCCCATTTGATAAAGAACGAAGGTAATTTTCAAAAACTGTAGACATGTGTGACTTCAAAAAATAAGCACCCAATTTCCAGTGAAGCTGTTTCTATCGAGCAATTACGACAAAAAATTGAGTTGCCTGTAATTAAATAACACTCTTTGAATCGTGTCCCGTATGTGACTTATTCGTTTGAAACCTTGCCAGCATATAACGTCTTCAAGGTTTTGGTAAAGAATTTTTACAAATGCAGTAAATCATCCAGATGTATTTTTATTTGGCGAGCATCTTTTCTTTCATTTATCTCTCCCCCATTTTCCTGAGATGTGATCTTGACTAAGTTCACAGTTCCCCCACGGAAGCTTGTCAAATATTGTGTTGTTCCTTAAACGCAGCTATAACGCTCCGGATAGCGCCTGCGTATGTAATTTGCTGTTAAGGTGCGTAATTTATCCACACACCTTCAATTTTGTTTGCACATTACCTATAACCTTCCTGTAATTTCAACAATGTGCATGTTTTCGTTAATTGAGGTCACCATAGCAACCTACTACAAACCTCGTATAACGGAATAATGAGCGCATGGCAAGAAGAGTTCAGTACTTATTTGCAACGCTTCTATTCTGGCCAGAAAAGCGAAAGTTTCGTCACACATTGCACTCAACATGACCCCCGTTTCCAGTACACATAAAGTTGGTGTACAGTCGCGAGCAAAAGTTTGTGGACCAAAGGCGTCACGATTTTTTTTTTCTTCACAGCCTGGGCATTCCGGCTGAAATCAAGAGCGCGCGCCTACGTGCACGTGTTTGGTCAATACAACGTATTAAGCCAATTCGAGGCCGCGGAGCTGGGCTTGAATATATTTAAGTTTTTTTCCGAGGCCGTGGTCTCCAAACTTTTGCTCGCGACTGTATACATAGAGTTATCTCCAGTTATATATTGGGAAGCAGAGCTGATCACGGCAGTATGACACTTTCTAAGACATGCTTCAATAGTTAGCAAACGCAGTGTTTATTTCGCACATAATTAACCTGGCACAAAGATTTGAGATAGCCTTCCCCCCATTTTCACTAAATCTAATCTCGGTGATATTTCTTGTTTCGCCAGGAAAACGGACTAAAATGTCAGCGCTCGTAAAACACTCATAACGCTCCGGAGCACTTGCATAAGTGATTTATTGCAAAAAACACAAAAACCCACCTATTTTGAATTTTGCCTACTCATTGCCCATTACCTATTTCTTATTTTATCCAAACAGAACCTTCTGTAGTTCACCAAGGACAGCGAGCGAACGTCGTATCATGCATAAAAATACCGTAGAGCCGAGGGTTCAGCAATTTTCCGTAACTCTCCTAATCAAGTCAGCAGCATTAAAATTGCAGGACATTTTGCACCTGAGATGCGCCTCATTTCTGGAATATGAAGATTTTGCAACGCAAAGTTCTTTCCGGGCATTGCGAAAGGCAGCTTGTAACGGCAGCGTGACATTTGAAAGTACTTTTTCTGAAATTTTTCGTAAAAAGCTGTATGTCACCCACATGCATTTATGCACAAAAATTGTCCATAGTTGTCCGCCTATTGTTACGAAGTTTGATCTTGGTGGTGAGTGTAATTAAGCAACGGCTGCTCGCAAAGTTTTGCACATCTCGCGATGACTGATGATCGGTCTCATGATGATTCTATTGCACCAGTTTATCTTTTTAGCATCTGGGCTGTATGTTAGCATTGACGCCATGGATAAAAGGGCTACGCCCTTACGCATCCTTCTGCGATCGCAGCTCTGTATGCATAAATGCGGCATGGAACTGGAAGTAACCCACTGCGGCTGCATTCAGGCTACGTACGAGTTCACTGCCAGTTACCCGTTCCCAACGTGCGACTTCGGCCAATCAGGTGAGCTGATGCTTTCTGCAGCAGTTATTCCCGTTTCGCTCAAAGTGTGAATCAGATTTAATTCCTTCTCATATCTTCCTCATCAAACATGGCATTGAAATCGCGTGGAATGCTATTCTGAACTTCGCGTGGATTAATGGACTTCGGTGAGCGTCCATCATGCAACAGCTACAGCAAAATATCCAGCGGACTTTCGACAATTAATACGCAGTTGTGAAAAAATCTGGCTTGCGAAAGGCAGCTTGTAACCGCAGCGTGACATTTGAAAGTACCTTTTCTGAAATTTTTCGTAAAAAGCTGTATGTCACCAACATTCATTTAACTCATTTGACTAACTTGCCATTCCGATGCCTTTTTCACACAACGGCGCATACGTGCTAGCGTACGTGTATGTGTTACGT
The DNA here is from genome assembly GCF_013339745.2 of Dermacentor silvarum. NCBI lineage: Eukaryota > Metazoa > Arthropoda > Arachnida > Ixodida > Ixodidae > Dermacentor > Dermacentor silvarum. The sequence goes on along the minus strand of NC_051156.1, from coordinate 170,776,975 downwards.
AAGAGCATGCATCATTTGCATGTTTTATCTATTCAGTTCGCGTACAGCGCCAGTCTGAGCAGCTCTCAGTTAAAATGCTAGACCACAGTTGTTTGGCTCTCAAGGTTGTAACGTGCGTATAAAGAAATCTCCCCAAAAGTGGGAAGTGTGATAGATTACATCTTAGTTGACAATTAACCTGCCTATTTAATTTTCCTCATGTGTTTAAAGTTCACACTGCATATTAATCAATAATTCGTGCACTTGAAACATTAGGCAAGGCCTCTTCCTTCTTTCTTTATTTTATTCTCTCGCTGTCTGTCTTTGACAGCGCATGCGTTCTTGAATTTAAAACAAGTCTGCATGATTTCCATTCACCGCGCCAACGACGCCTGCCTGGATATGTGCATATCTCACCACGTATATTGAAGACAGTGAAGGTTTCCAACAATAAACAGGACTTTGTCGTTATTATTTTGGTGCACTTTGAGGTATCCGGTGCCCTTGTGGGTATAGTTATAACAACCCAGATGAGGGCTTACTGCACGGCTGATTTCGCTTTCTTGCAGAACGCTGCAAATCGGCACTTACGGAGAATGGCACTTACGACAGGTGCTCTCGTATTTGCGGCCTCCCATGCGAGTAAGTGGATCATTTTGTGCATCATACAGTGGCCCTTTACGCGACTAGTGGAGGCTCCTATGGTGCGGGGCATTGTTGGCGCAATCTATTTGACATACTGCTCCTTGCTTTTAAAGTAAGAAGTTGCATGGAAGGTATATTCGAATGTTGGACCGACGCTCATGGCATGGTCGAAGGAATAGCGTCAACGCCTTCTTGCTCATAAACCAAAGTGTCTGCTGTTGAATATGTACGTTCAAACATAGAATAACGGAGAGAGGGGAAGCAGGCATGGAAAATCGGAGAGTTTACTCAAAGTTATTTCTCGTTGGCTAGCGTGCGCAGGAAAAAGGGCAAGCAAATTTAGAGGAAAAGAGAAAGGGATTGCCCCCAGAATTTTCAATGTCTTCCGCGCTGACAGGCCAACTGCACCGACCTCCTGCGTTATTTAACCGGCCTAAAACATTTATTGTTCCTTTTTTCCCTTTTTTGTTGTTCTGATAGTGCAAAAGTGTGTACTCATGTCAATCATGGTGCTCTTGTGTTCCACGACAAATTACCCGGCGAGTAATCAACCGCTTTAGAAACACTGGCTCCGTGACCAGATGCTGTAACTCTCAGGCAGGTCAACGAGAGCTGTGTTGAAATGTTTACGTGCCACGAGACTGGACAAGCAGCTTTAGTTAGGTTGGTGCGTCATGTACACTCTGCGTCAAAAGTGCACGGGGCTACGTCGCCTGCAACTGTCAGAGTGACTACACACTCTTTTAGGAAGTTTCTGTGGTACTTCATAAGTTTAAACGCCCTGGGGAGTGAAAAGAACTCCCGTACAAACCACCCAAAGATCTGGAGTACCAGGATCGCCACGGAAATGGCACCACAGAATGCCGAACAACACATATGGTGAAGGCACAGAATAGACTGTACATTTTTACAAAGGCTGTACATGCGCATTCCTATAGCTCTATCCTTGTTTCTTCCCCATAATTAATAACTCCCTCAAAAAAATTAAATTCTAGTATTCTACGGGCCAAACCCACAGTCTGATTATGAGGCACGCCGTGTTTGGGGACTCCGGGTTAATTTTGACAACCTGGGGATCTTTAACGTGCCCCCAATGCAAGGAACACGGGCTTCTTTGCATTTCGCCTTGATCGAATTGCAGCCGCCGCAGCCGGGATTTGATCCTGCGACTTTGTGCTACGCACCGCAACACCATAACGGCTAAGCCACCCCGGCGGGTCATGACTCCCTTGAATCCGCTTTATTCTTCCGAAGTACTGAGTAGCAAGTCAGAGCGCACCTGCTGAGGCCAACCTCCGCGCCTTTCCTCTATTTTTTTTTTCTGTCCCAACCGGCGCAGCAGCTCGGTCACAAAGGCACTCTACGGCTGGGCATATGTCGTCGTAGATTCGATCCCGCACTGTGGTGGCCGCGTTCCGAAGGTTCAGAATGCAAACTTAGAACAGCGCGCACCTTAAAGAACTGGGCACATGTTGAGTAAATCCGGAACTCTTCATTTCGGCGTTCTTAGTAGGCAAGTGTTTTCGCATTCCACTTCATTGGAACGCAGATGCTGTTGCCGAGATTCGAAATGGTGACGTGGCTCGCAGTGGCTGAACACCACATCCGCCAACCCACAGCGGAGGGCACGTGAACAGTGAAATTATCCACTCGACTTCAAATGCTGGGATAAAGGTTGCAACGTACATAGCACTCGGCTGAACGCTGTATACATTTCTCTTTGCAAAATGGCCTGCAAACAAAGCAAGATGTTTTGTATTTCCCTCAAAGCATATAATGACACTGACAAGTGGATGGGAACGGAACTGTTGTAAAATGCGGTATCAAACCACCGCGTCATGTGCGCGTTGTCAATGCGCATGCGCCAAGTTGTTTTCTCTGTTCGCTCGACAGATGCCCCCCCCCCCCCCTTTCCCCTTTTGCTTTATATATGCGTGCAATAAACGCTTGTGCCTGTTCTCGGCTAAACACTTCGTCGGCAACGTCTCCCTTCTTGCTGACGGCAGCTAGGCTGCCGCTGCTATGCTACAGGAACTGTGTCGGCTTCCCATGTAGTAAAGATGCCTGCTCTGTAGAGAGTACTCTTACCCAGAAAACAGGCAGCAGCAGCAATAACAGCTTTGCCAAAATGAGAGGTGACCCACCTTCGAGAGCCGGTGCGCATAAAATTTTGCATATTTGTTTTTTTTTTTGTACAAAAGTAAACCTGACTCACCTCTTAAGCTTGAAGCAAAATGCAGCAACAGGAAGCACGTGCTTTCAACCTCCACACCTGACGCCCCATCTAAACCAACCTACCTATCTTTTAAGTTTCAGGCCCTGGTCAGTTGACCGCCGAAGCCACCCAGATGATTTTGGAAGAAAACAAATAGATAAGCCTGCAATGCGTGGCCTCATATTTTCGAAAGAACGCTGGCCTCAGGCTCATCTGGAAGCCTAGCAGGCTTTGGCGACCCACATAAGCAACGTCAACGTTAAAAAAAAGTGTTTACCAGCTTTCGGCATAATATTCCAATCCCGAGTTCCCAATATGTCGCTCAAGCGATGCCAATGTAAGCAGTCAGTAGAGAAGGCTGAGCATACTGCTTCAATTTATTGACTGAGGCTAATAAATAAAGGAAGGTTCCCCTCTCTACGAGTATGTCTGTGGGCTTCATTGCATTTCTCATTAATTATTTCTGTGAACCTTCCATTCAACCGGTGTAGCTCGGAAGAGGATTAGAGGCGGACTATGGACGGCCTCTTAATCTGGTTATTACTCCTCAGCGACTGAAATCACTGGTAGGCTTCGTTGCACTGCACGCAATTAGTGAGATAGAGTACAGTCAATATATACGCGTACAATGCCCACAATTTTGCAAAAGCGTAGATGATGGAAGACGTTGAATGAGAAGTCGCCTAGTGAAACAATTTTATCTGTGTTCTTGCCTTTCAGACAAATTCTATATGACGTCCGCATATCTGCAATTTCCGATGAACAGGTTTGCATATTTTTATGTCTCAGCTGTTTAGGTTCGCCCGAGATATCTGTTCTGTAACATCATCTATACTGCATCGCTTCTTCGCCGGTAGCCGAAAAATAATAACACGAAACAAACCAAGAGCTACCGCTACTCCATCAACACAATTTCTGCACAATCAGTCGTGCTTTCTGTCTTTGCGCAGCACAAGAAATTCAAGGGTCGAATTGCCTCTGTGGGAATGTGTGCTTCTTATCCGTTATCCCTCTGTCAAAAGAATTGTTGCGTACAGGGTGCTTTATTTAGAACATACAATTTTTTAATCGCCTGTGGCAGATAGCATAATTGTAATCATTCAGCTAGATTACTCAACGAGGCGCACATTCTGTGCACAAGAAAACAAAATGCATGATCAACTAATTACCAAAAATGGCTAATTAACATATTTGTTAATTACTTTTCGGCACATATTACAATGTACGAATAGTAGCCGGTGATTTAGCATGTCAGATCCACTTAGAATTAGTTCTCAGGATGACACCAGTCTCGCGATCTTCATTCTCAAAGTGCACATCGAAACAGATGGACGTTACAGTTACTTTAGTACTTCAGTGCATAAAACGGTGGTTTGCTGAAAAAGTAAGAGGAACAATAGCACAGTTTTAGCGCAACTTTCATTGCGCGTATCTCGAAACCTATGGCATCCTTAGAATTCGTTCTATGTGGATATGCCTTGGAATCGCGCCGGCTACAATTCATAGATTGCAATATGTGACAAAAGTAACTAATTAAACAGCTTATTAGGCTGTTTTCAATTATTCAATTACGCATTTTGATGTCTTGTACCAGTAATGTCCACCACGTCGAGAATTATAGCTCAAGGAGTGTAATTGCATTATCTGCTGCAGGCATTTTTTTTTTTATTCTTCATGCGCTAAAGAAAAACACCCCGTATAACAAACCGCTACAAAAATACCATAAGTGTAATAATAATGTACACTTGTCATTAAGCGTTAAATGGCAGAACGCTTTCTAAAACGCAAATGTCGAATCTTACCATTGCAAGCGTGCTTCCAAAAAAGTTGCGGTTTCAACAACCAGAATAACAATGACATATTAAGTTATTCATTCATGAATGTAAGACAATATTTCATTTACTGCCTGAATATTACAGTAAGTGTGTCATCGAGCGAAATCTAGATGTCGAACACTCACGTGCAATTTTACTCGATTAAATCCGTCCCTGTACTCGCTGCTCAAACGAGAAAGTCTCACAACACTTCTATGCATGAGGCGATTGCTGACGCTTCGTTCTTGTTTGTGTCTTTCCAGGGCTCAGCACGGGAGAGAATGTACGTCGGAAAGACTTCCCTTTGATGAATGGCGCTTTGCTCTGTTATTATTCTGTTATTTGCTCTTTTTATTATTCTTTTTGCGCTTTTTCTAAGCCGCGATCAGCACAGACAGCCAGTACACTCTAATTACGTAGCACCTCGAAGCGAGGAGCGACGTTTACCGCACTCGTGATTACACCACTAGATGCTTTTTACTGTCGTGGCATCATAGTTACAGGCGATCGGCTCTGTTCCGTGAGTGATACCTTGATACAAGCTTCCGACGTGCACGCCTGACACATAAGGAAATAGTATAAGGTGTTTACACTAGTCACTAAAGTAGCGGTGCATACTTCATCGGGAATCAGCGTCGATGAAGACGCCATCCTACTGTGACAACCCAAGTCTTCCGTATAATAAAACTACAAACAACAGAATTCTTCGTATCACTCGTTGGTGGACTTTTAGCTTCGTGTCACGGGGAACGTCTTACGGGGCGGTAAGACGAGGGACGGGTTAGACAAAAAGGCGAGACACGCATTATACACCATCATTTTCGTATCCAAAAGTGTCATACAATTTATGGGAACGTTCGAGCTCTTGTGTAAAATCCTATATATTCATATGATATCATGGATAGGCTGTTGCTTTGCGTATGGGCTTTTTTCATTGAATTTGAATAACCCGCACATTCCAAAGGCTGCCTAGACAAAAGTATTTTCATCACTTTCTTTCTTTTATACCAATTCACGGAGGTTGCAATGATAGGATTCCAATAAACCAATCCTAGGCTGGAAGGATGACATTTGAGGCAGAAAAAAAAAGGTAAATGTAAAAAGTCTTTTTTTTTTTCGTTTTTATCCGAATGACCAATGTTTCTATTGGCGGACCTTTTACGTTGTACTTAGATAAAGCCTGGATACCCCAAATCATCGGCATCACGTTCAGTTATTCCATGTGGACTCCCCTCATTTTTGCTTCACCATGTTTTCAATGAGTTATACATATGTAAGCGGCAGCGTGTCACATCAGGGTGATGCGCTATGATGAATTCGATGCGCTCATCTCGCGTTCATGTAACCGCTATTGGAGAGCATGCCCTGTATTTTGCACTGTCTCTACTGCCGTTTGCTTATCTTCTATCTGATTGCAGGGAGAAGTTCACTCTGAAGCTTCGCTTCCGCTCAGACATTGAAGAGCTCGTGCTGTACCAGCCTACGCTGACCGTTAAGTGAAATGTTTTCGTTTCATTATGCCTGTATGCAACTGAAAACGATGAACATTATGTTGTAACGTTGTACTTGATCTCTTTCCAAAGTCGGACAATAGAAGGTAGCACAAAATCTACAATCACAAAATGATAACTGGTAATGCTGTAGCAAACACATATGGCGTAACGTAGCAATAACATGTGAAACGGCGTACCTTGCCTGTCAGAAGGATGGCTGGCTTTTGCCTCTACCGGACATCACTGAAGCTGACAACATCGATCTAATTGACGACTGGCTCAGAAAACAAGAGCTATCCAAAAACTCGAATATTGGACGCGTCACTGATCGCCGTTCCATGATGTTGCCTCGGAGTCAGTCAGATGCACTTTACCACCAGCAACCTGTACATTTCTATGCCTTGAAAACCACGTGATTAGAGCGACAGGCTGTGGGGTCGAGTGAGTTTATTCAATGGCGCCCATAGAATTTCTTGATAGACCGCTGCTGCAGACAATGAATTTCGCCCATAGCAGCGACAGTGAAATATTTTTTTCCCGAATTGACGTCTCGACGATGGTGAGTAATCACAGTAATTGAGCAACACCAGTAAAGCACGTGCCGATGTCCAACTTCGTAATAAAACTGAGCCAACTCGCGGCCTTTCGGCGGGCGAATGCAAGTGACGCGGTGCGCGTTGAAACTTCCGGCTGAACCCGTACTCCGACGGCACAACAAAAGAGGGCAATTTGCCATCAAGTGAGTCCATACCAAACGTCCGCTGGAAATGCAGACCAGCTCCAAACCGATCAAATGGGGGAGAAAAATGAAAAATCCGTGCTCCATATCAACCGCAAGAATTCACCTCGGTGTTTTATCTCAATTCAAAATTTGCACAAGGTTGGTCCTTTTGTACGTACTTCGCCTGAGCATTTTGCTACATGCTCCGTTCTCTGGTTTACTCATCTCCCAATTCAAAATGCATATATCCGTGGAACTATGATATTCTTAGCCATTTTTGCCAAAATTCAAGAGGAAAGGAAGAGAAGGACAACATCGGCTAGAAGTCAATAAAAAAGTCGTCGGCCCTTCCTCTCCGTGAAGATGGTTAACCAGCGAAGCTGAAACGTGCGGTCCCGGTGTTTATCACTGGGTTAATCCCGAGGGTTCAGTAAAGTGTTTCTCAATTATGAGGTTACACACACGTTCGGCTGCGACGAAGAGAACGACGTCACTGACGGTATGCCCGCAGTCCGCCGCTGTCGCTTGCGTTCGATGTCTCGAGTTTGCTCGGCGGCGTGCTAAGCAGCATTCGCACGCCATTACCACTTGCGATTCCTAGAAATTAAATTGCTTCAAAATTAAATCTGCTCATTACGTAAGACAATGAATGGCTTATACCTCTTTAAGCAATGACTCACACCCCCGTTAACGCGGCCACCCCATTACGACGACAGAAGAGAAGTGAAATTCTACGTTGGAATGATTAGCGGCAACGCAGCCAGCTGTGGAAGCAGACGACGACGACGAACGCGTAAGCAGTGGCACGAGCCAAAGAGCCAGCTGCGGAAGAAGACGACGACGCTCGAGCCAATGCTGATCACAGGCGATTTCGCCTAGCCATATACAATTTTGTTTAGACGTATAAATCTTCGCTTTAAAAAGTGATTTCTGGCTTTAGGAAGCAAGGGGTGGGGGGTGGTAAGGAAATGCACGTCGAAAGAATTGTTTGCAGATCCATAAGAACTCCTGTTAGGCGTACATAAAGAACAGAACAGCTTCAGCTGAGAGCAAACCCTCAAAGGCCCGCAAGCATTCTCAAATAAAGTTTGCAGCGACTACTGCGTGGCCTGAAGCGGCTACGCAGTATTTCGCATGGACATTCATTGACTTTCATCGCACATCTGTGCGTCCGGAAGTGAAGATGCGACATTCTTACGCGCCAAGCACTGCAGGCCGACGATGACAGTATGTCAAAACACACCGTGACTATGAAATGCAACTATCGTGAATAACTTTCCCTTTTTTTTTCGAGAGGATTTGCTGTGAGGTATAGGGAGATAAAAAATCGAATAAAAGCTTGTAAGTCTGCATCGTGCAGAAACTGCAGCAATGTCCCTTAGAAGTTGCCCGTCAGCTAACTCCAATGCAGTAACCCTACATGACGAAAGGAACTCAGCCGACCGGAAGACGCCTAATTACTCTATATTTGCATGCGTTCAGAAGGAACGCTGGTGTGACGACCTGAGATCGACGTCACCTAAGTGCTTCCTCTGCCACGTTCATGTGTGATTTGAAACAACACTTATTGGAGTCCACAGAATTTGTGAAAGAACTCGAGACTCTTCATGGCGAATTGAGACACTAGGGTTCCCCACATGACCATACAGGGCTGTTTCCCGCAAGGACATTCGGATTTACCTGAGAGAAGGGCTTCTCCTTCTTTCGATGCTTCTTAAAGATACCGATACACTTAGCGCGCGGTGAGTTTTAGCACTACTTGCTAAACGCATTATGTAGTAGCGTGTTTATGATACGCTGCAGGCAAAACATACGCAGGCATTCCTTTGCAAGGCTGCATCCGCCTGTAGCTAACATTCTACTCCTCTTTTTCAGATGATGTTGGATAGCTTTCACAAAGATCGTTCAAGTATGCAAAACTTTACACAAAGACAGAAACACTGACAATGTTTTCCGCCAGCTGCCACGGCTCCCGATTGGTTTACAAAGATTATTTGCAAACTTGGTAATCCATTAAGCGCTTCTCCATTTTACCCCGCACGTCTTATGGCTCCCACCATTATCTGTGCAAATTTTGCTCGTCTTCTTTGAAGTTTCATGTTAATACGTCTTCTCGTCTGCCTGTGACGATGGTTGAAAATCAGTCACACCCACACGGAGTCGCAGTATATCTGAAGAACATATGGTCCGAATGATCGTGGATGGACGCTATGAAAAGGAAGCAGTTACAATACTGAGAGTATCGTATAGAAACCCCGAAATCAAACGAGCATTCCTCTAGAAATAAAATCCTATAAAATAACCAGTGGGCTCAACGACACTTCTTTTTTATTTCTTCTCTGACCGCCTCATACAGCGGATCGAGCTGTTTGCGTACGCCGGCGGGTACCTGGGCATATGGCTGGGAATGTCGGCCCTCGCATTCCTCTTGGATCTTCATGGCAAAGCGTATTCGCACAAGTATGTTTGCACGTTCCAACCATCTCCTGCTATCTCACTCTTAAAGTATGCAGTTTCTGAGTGCGTGTCACTACCAGTACTTAACTGCGAGCGACTTAATACAGGCTGGACAGCCTTCAGTAAAATTTCATCGGCCCGAAACGAGAAACGTGTGAGGTGCCGATGAGAATCGCACCGACAGCGCCAAGTCGGCGTGATTTTACTAAATCTACCTAATACATATTTTAGTTCCACAAACATGGAAAATTTGGAAATCGAACCCACGACCTCTCGGTCCGCGACGATAGATCGCCGAGCGTTTAACCCATTGCGCCACAAACGCATTTGCAGAGAGCTACACAGACGCGCCTTATATATCTAAAGCCCAGACCACACGTACGCTTGCAAACGCGCGCAAGCTCGCGTCCGCGCGCCGACGCATGCGCAGACGGTGCGGCACGGCTCGTACGCGTCGAAACGCGGCGCGATCTCGGTGATCAGCTCCTCTCAGTTATCGCGCGCCTGGGCTGCCTCACGTAGGCGCGCCTGGCTACGCAGCGACGGCGCGGTACATTCAACTCTCAGTTAAGCAGAATTATACCATCCAAGAAAGTGCTTCTTCTTCACTTTTTGTGCTGATCTAACAGCTCCAAAAAGATAACAATTACGTTTATAGATATCGAAGCATTTTGAAGCACTACCAACAATGAAATACGAAGTGGCGTCTGCCAAGGTGTAAACAAGTGAGGCCAGTGAGCGCGCGCTGTCGCGCGTATTTGTGGATGCAAACCGCCATTCCTCGCTAGGCGCGGCAACCGCAAGGCGCGTAGACGCCAGCTTACGAGCGTCCGCAAGCGTACGTGTGGTCGGGGCTTTACACTCCTCCGTGTACCCGCGCTCTTGCTCGGGGCGGTGCCGCCGCCTACGAGCAGAAAAGAGAAGTACTGCATTATGACACTAACGCGCACCGACAGTGAACGCTTCGGTGGTCTCAGCACTACGACGCCTCGATGCCAGCATTCGAAGGGACGCTGGCATCAAGAAGCACTACCAACGCCACCTAGGTGGCGTTCACCGTACTCAGCACAGCTGAGCGTGGCCTCCGCAATTAGCTCTGAAAATGTTTCTGAAGTTGATCGCGGAGGCTGCAATTACGACGCGCTGTACGCGCTGATTTGACTCGGTGACGATTCAGTTACGTGCTTTGTCTTGCGCGTTGTATTAGTGTGTCAGTTACGTGCTTCCTCTTTTAAAGTTAACGACGACCAGCTCTGCAATGAATTCGAGGTAAACAAAAATATACTTGCGTCGCATGTATTCATTGCCTTTTTCTTTTTTCTTCTTTTTTTACAGGAAAAAAATCAAGAAAATCTTCACAACTTTGCCGACGCCGAGCGGCCAAAGTTTGTGGTGAGCACTTCAATTGGCATACTTGTGTAGGCTATAACTAAACATGCTCGTCTATCCTGCTGAACGCTAAATATAGACAGTATGAAAAATCATCTGCACTAAAGACCAGTCCATATTAAATTCAACCAAGATGAAGTAAAATCACGTAAATTTACCTGCCTTTCAGGAATAAATTCCTTGCCTACGCTTAGGATAGCGCCGCGCAATTGTCAAAGCAGTCTGGCTCTATGTATCTGAATCAAGCAAGGCCGGGATAATTCAACGATTCTATACCAATACTTTTTCTTTCTTTTCGGCTCGTAGTCGGTCCAGCGCCTACGTTATGAGCCGGATCAGCCGGTCCTGATCATCGAATGACGAAAAAAAAAAAGCAAGAGAGTCACGCGAAGGCATCATTAGATTTAGCTGACTCAAAAACGAAAGCACAGAAAAGAAGGCAGCACTCAGATGCTCGTCTATCCTTTATAATTTGACAACAGTAATTGATGACGTGTACAGAGAGAAATTTAAGGTTGGTGAAGAACTTGGGATATTTAAATATTAAAGGAAGCATTGTCAAGAATCCGTGGCCGGTAGAGCTTAACGATTCCTTTCGCTCGATTCAATGGCTTTAGTGCACTATAAATCGCAAAAAACAAGAGGTTTTAAGTGAGTGCCTAATTCGTGTTAAGAATATTTGCTGTAAAAAATTCAATGCTATCTGCGGAATCTCCAGAAATCTCCAGAAATGCAGGAAATCTTCAGAAAACCAAAATGTCTATTTTCATATACCCTCCAGTGACCTATATATGGCAATTCCGCTTAATGTAGACCGACACTGTAAAAAGTATTGCAGTAAATGACGAGAAATATCTTGGCACTTCAATTTCCAAGCATTTTACAATCAAAATGACTACAGGCCGTCATTTTGTAAAGCGTACAACACAATGTCCACAACACAGCAGCCAGTCGAATCAATTTATTATCGCGAGCGATTTCTTATTTATTTTTATGTGTTATTCGTGAATCTCTCCTTCCCTCTTCTTTTACGGCGATTGAAACGTCTTGTCGAAATGACGCCGGTGCCTTCTCAAAAATTAGAAAAAACATGACCGTTAAAGCGACGGCTGGTTTTCACAGTGTATGCTTCCTTCTTATTGTTGTTTTGACAATTATGAGCATTGAGGAATGTATAACGTGTTCTTGTATCCCGTTTTTTTATTACAGGCTGAACAAGAAACAACGATGGACTGACCCGGTGATTCGCATCCGCTAAACAGTTTTTGGCACAAGTAGCTGCTTCGAGATCAAAGTGCCTGTAATATCTCGCAACAAAAACGCAAAAAAAAGAAGCACAACATGGATTGAAGCAATAGTTCAGCTGAATCACAGAGTGCATGACGTTTCTCCGAAAAGAATAAAACATTGTGTATGCATTTCTTGCGGGCCAGCATCATATGAGGCACGTTGGACTATGATAGAAGGTGTGGACCATTCCCGTTAACCTAGTTCTTGTTCTTCTCATGTTATTTTTCACTCATGCCATTCGCAGTGCAAATGACGTGTTCATCATTTCATCAGCAACCAAACAGTTGAATATTTAGACATTGGACTAATCTAAAAGACGAGCCTATGTAACCGTGAACTCACAGCAATACCTGAGATGGTATCACATATTTTTAGACTCTTCTAGAGCAAGGCTGCGCCCTTTATTTTGTTGTTGTTTTCACTCTGTACAAAAAGAATCATTTAGGGCTCGACAAAGATGTTCAATGTCATTGAAGGCCGAAACGCAGCGGTAAAGCACTTTTGTCTGCCGGACTCGGTCGAGACAACTGCAATTTTTCTCCACAAGTTGTACATGTGACAGGGCGCGATTAGTTATTGTTCCAGGCCAGGTACTGCTACATGTGCAGTAGCTGAGTCTGAATCGATGTGACAAATGGTCGGTTCTTCAAAAGAAGTGTTCAATTTTGGAAACACCGATAATCGTTTCGTGTGAGCGCGCCTGGCGACGGGTGAAATCTGCAGCAGTGCACCGATCCAAGCTTACGTCCATGCGACGGCAGAACTTCGTATTCTACCTCGTATTCGCATTTTGTGTTCACTCAGGGCCACTAAGACGCTGAACTATTTCTTCATATTAGAATAAGAGAAAAGAAAACTAGAAGGCTCTCGGTCCCCAGTCCTTGGATGCCTCGACATCCCGGTGGCTGTTCCTTATTGACTGCGCTTGATGAGGACTGTGAACAACCTTCGCATTATAACAACACAGACTTGCAGTTGCGGATGCAGCATTTGTGCTACTACGACGGAATGAATTAAAAAGCGTGCTTCATTGCGTGGTATGCTTCATCACACACCCCGCTGCCTGCGCAATTAATTTCTTAATTTATCGTGTTGTAATATGCTGGCGTAAAACCTATCGCAGCAATTAATTTCTACAGTGGATTAACTATATGTCATGGTCATGCATAATAAACGCTGAGTTTATTCGCCTACAAACGGACACAATGTCACCGTAGTGCGCGATACCAACACTTGCCCAGTTCAAACTTTCCGGTCAATGTATTTGTGTTCTCGTGGGGTTTCAGCTCTGCTTTGACATATTGCAAATGTGAAAACTGCCGTGCTTAGCCGATGGCGATCACGGGATCAGACCACCTCTCTTTGTTCTTGAGCCTGCAATCAGAAAAGACAAAAATTACATGAAAAGCTGCCATGTGGCCCTGCAAAACGAGGCCGATGCTACCCATTCGACTACGGACTACCCAGTGACCCAGGTAAGCTGGAAGACGGTTAGAGACGAACATGCAAACATAGATACATAGCCCCCGGAAAGTACATGACGTACCTTAAGAATATACTAACGCATTAAAAATAAATAAGACGGCATCAAGAGCAGCCAACTGCCGAAAAAAAAAAAACTCAAGTTAACAAACTGCGACCTGAGCGTGCATTTAGCGAGGGGCGTTCAGCTACAGAGAAGTGAAGAAGTCGGCAACAGAAAATTGGATGGTTCGGCTACAGAGAAATCCGTAAGAATCCGTAAGAATACATTTCGTTTGCGTCATTTTGTACCAACATTTCTCTCATTAGAGTTTCATTTTGCATAACTTTTCCACTTAGCGTCTGCCCAAACATCAAAGAAAGATTCACATGTCACCGATCACCGCATAAGCGTCAAATCCGTCATATTAGTGCATAGTGTTTCAGCACATCACTCTATACAGATACCCCCACTGTATCCGCCGCCTGCTTTGCCCGTGCTAGCTAAGCAACGCAGGCCGCATGCGTAGCTTGGCTTATCGAGCACGTGTATGAGGCTGGCAGGTAGTGAAAGCGGTATGTATTTCTGTAAGTACGGTAGCTGTATGTTTGAAACTGTCTGTGTAGTTGAATTTTGATATTCATTCTTTTCTTCTACTAGTTATTATTTGAAACATGCAAAAACTGCCCGAAAATTCCTTCCATATATTTTGTGTGCAAACGTAACTATGTTCCCAGATAGTTCCAGCTTGGGCGTGTAAAAACGTCGTTCGCGTGTTTAGGTGTCTGTGACGTGGGTAAGTGCAATTATTGCAATAATTTGCTATTTATGTTTGGATACAATCTGCGTTTGGAAATTATTTATCGGTTTCATTGAATCCTGTGCAAGTTCACACACACTCACCGGAAGCGCCCGGCCTTCTTCGTCCAGACATCGCTGAACGCTTCTTCGATTGCTCTCCTGTAAGATTGGCAAACAATTTTTGCCTAAGAATTCGCTATTAAGAAGCATGTATAGACAAATTCCCTATAGCTCCCATATTAATAAATTCGTATGATTTATGGAGACATAAGGCTCTATACAGAGGGTGTTACAGCGATAATTTTCAAAAAATTTTTAATGTTGCCTGTGGCAGATGCTACAATTCTGGTTCATCATCCGGTCTACTTGAAGAGGCGGACATTAACTGCGGAAAAATTGAAATGCATAATCGCATAATAAAGAAATGATTTTGTGCTTCAATGCATACAACGACGTTTTATTAAACTGGAACGCCAATGCATTTCTCCTCAAAGTTCGGGAATTATTATCTCGAAACTGCAGTCATTCTGAGAATTCGTTCCAAGCGGATCCGCCTTCCGAACTCCACGGCTAGAAATTGTAAATTGCTATATGGGCCATAAGATAAAAACTTAATTAGTGAATATTTTTAATTAGTCGATTATGCATTTCAATTCTTTGTGCAAATAATGTCCGCCTCTTCGAGTAGACCAGCTCATGAACTAGAATTGTGCTATCTGCCTCGGGCAACCTTTAATAATTTTTTGAAAGTGTTCTCTGAAACACCGCTGAATAAGGGATCACATAAGTTCATAAGGGATTATTTAGATGTGGACGTTGTGGGGCATATATCTCATTCTTTTGTTATTATATGTAGAAGATTATGACGAGAATCTTTAGGCTCAATTTATGTATATTGTCGCGAGAGGAAAGGCGATAGAAGTCCACTGGCAGTGAACGGCATTTTTACTGAAGCGGCCACAACAACCAACGTCGTTCACGTTGTCTTCTACATCCCACCAGTTCAAAAATGGGCGCCCGATCTCATGATGATAATTATAGAATTAACATGTAAAACACGCGCGGCATTGGGCACCCGATCTCATGATGATTATTATGGGAATGAACATGTAAAACACGCGTGGCAATATGTGCACTATTTCTGGGAAACTTTCTAACAGTTCTTTTTTTTTTGTAAGCACGAGGTAAGCGTTTATTTTGATTTTTTTATTATGCACCACAGGCAATGAAGCGTGTGAATCACGGAAAGCGCAAGACAGTAATGGCGTTTTACAGACATGACTCTTACAAAACTTTTCTGACCATCATCATCATCAGCCTATATTCATGTCCACTGCAGGACGAAGGCCTCTCCCTGCGATCTCCAATTACCCCTGTCTTCCGCTAGCTGATTCCAACTTGCGCCTGCAAATTTCCTAACTTCATCACCCCACCTAGTTTTCTGCTTTTCTCGACTGCGCTTGCCATCTCTTGGTATAATTCCCTTCTCTTTCTGACCATGGTGAGAACTTGGTGTGAATTGTAACTTCAGCTCCTCATTTAGTTCGCTTCAGAAATCCGAACGCGCAGTTCATAGAATTCTCGAATGTACATGTGCCACAGAGTTCAAGAATTGCGAAAGCGCAGTCTCAAGATATCTAAAATTACGCGCAAATTTGTACAATTTTCTTCCATCAGTCCCAAGAATTAGATTTCTAACACTGATGATTTCAGTCAAAATGACAGTATTTCGTTGTTTCGCGCGTACTTACGTACTAAAAATGGCGCTTGGGTGGTAACTAAAATGGTGTCATAAGTGTCATTTCATATACGTATAGTTTCAGCCATGGCTGTATTACTGTGCGGGAAAGCCCTAGACGGTACAATACATTTTTATTGAGCAAAATGAAGGAACTACATTTAGCATAAATTGCATAAATTAACATATTATTTGAAACGCGAACACGAAATAACTAATCAGAACGCCGGTTATGCTTAATTACATCATAATGTCACGTGTAATCGCCTTGTAACCGGTTTCTAAGCATGGAATAGTTTCAAGTGTGCTTATTTAGTTAAGCCACTGTTGCAATGCAGGTGAACGTGCAAACGTAACAACGCGTTGGAGGATAGTTTCGGAATTTTTCGCGTTTCAATTAATGCTGATAGTAAATGGCAGATGCAACGCGTTGGAAGATAGTTTCGGAATTGTTCGCGTTTCAATTATTGCTGATAGTAAATGGCAGATGTTTACTGCATTATGCTATGGCTGGCACAAAAACTCGACACTGTTAAAACTCTCTATCTGGCGATCACATTAAAAGACCGGCTGATTACCGCTGCTATCGAGAACACCCGTAAGTCAATCAGGGAGACAGCGTTAAGCGTACGCACTTGTGTGTTTTGATCTTGCCCTGCATGTCCAAGAGGAATGTCATCACCGACAAGCCCAGCCATATGCCCAGGTAGCCAGCGGCGTAAGCTATAAACTCGATCCTCTGCAAAGTTCGGAGCAGCAAAAAACAACCTATAAATCGCAGACATATGCAGCAGTAAAACCACACTAGTTGGTATTCGTTTCATTTTCTTTCTTTTTCCTTTTTTTATTTGAGAATGAGCTTTATGACATCATATAATGCTGAATCATGTGTTCTCTGAACAGAATTGGCGTTCTAACGAAGCCACTCACGTAGTGAGTGACAGAGATTGAGCAAAAGCTATGCCTTTCGTAGAATGCTCGCACCATTTGTCGCGCCCTCTATCAGCAGCGTTCGTTGTCTCTGTAAGAAGAAAAATACTGATTACTCAACTGTCAGCGTCGGCTGATACAGCACCAACTCCTCGATGTCTGAGCGGTAGCGTAGCTTCAACGTGAAACCTTCCCTGCATTTAGAAACGGTGTGGTTAAGCACTGAATTACAACGATGACGACGACTAGTGGATCTTTGTAACTGCCCTAAATACAAAGATGTAGGAGAGTTATCTTCTCGATTACCCCTTACGCGGGTAATACTGGCGTAGCCGAGGATGAGTTGCAAACCATGCACGATCTGCTCATGTAGGCGAGCTGGCGAACTGGCCTTCATGGCCAGTTTCGTCGTCAACGTGTTGGAATTGTGCTGGGAGCTTGCGGGAGAACTATAGGCAGGTCGAGGTCACATTCTAATGCTCGCAGTAGCGATACAGAAGTCCGTGAACAATAGTCAGCAGAATTGATGCAGCAGTAATCGGGTGAGGGTTGCCTCGCACCTGGAGCGCCAGTGACCTACCGCGCAGTTGTTGTCGGGCCCTGCGAGTAAATGTTCGCGAAAAGAAAGAATACGCAATAAGTATTGATATCGTCCTTGAGGGCGCACTAAAGACGCCTCCTGTTTGCCTAGCGGTCCACAATATTTCGGACGAGTTTGCCATTATGCAACAGTTGTTTCAAGAGGCCTCCTCATCGTTACCATCACTGATACACTGTTTAACGCTTATTAAGAAGTTGTCACGAGGGAAAGAATAACAAACGCCAAGAATGCTAATGCCTAAATGTAAAGATGCTGTTATATTTTGTTCTTCCCGCAATATATTCGTCAGTGTCTGCACTTTAAAGGAAAGCATTGCATATGATGTACCAGAATATGCTGACCTGTTCATTCGATATCTCGGTTATGCGGACGTCGTAATGGACCTGCCTGAAAATCGAGAGTAAAGAAGAAAGCACGACGTAAGAAGTGCAGATCGTGACTGAGTGTGACAGCTCAGGAACGGACTAATGAGGAACTTCACAATCAAACGTGACTATCCTTTAACCTCAGTAACGAATAACCATGAGCTATATCAAGGAAATTGTTTTTTTTTTCTACCCCAAAATGTGTGCGTGTTTTTTTTTTTTTTTTGCTTCCTATATTTATGAGCGCTGTCATTGCAACTCTGTTTGCCTAAGTACATTACTCGAAATTGCGGACACGATATGCCCTACAAGTCATTGTCCAATTAGTCAATTTCGAAAGCTTAACTAATGATCTTTCTAATTATTAAACTCAAGACACACTGTGCAATTACGGAATTGAAGTATGGCAATAAGAATATGATGTCAATGTGGCAGAAATCCTCATACCAGCACCTCTTTCTGGATATCAGCCCCACCATGGTGCTGAGAAATAATCTGGCGTTCGAATCCAGTTAATAGCTTCCTTAAAGACACCCTCACTCACTGTGGGACAAAAAATTACTGGAAGGCTAGTGTACTTCGTAGCACATTCCGCGTACATATGTTTGGAAGCTAATCGTAATTTCATAAACGTATATATAAACTTGTTACCACCATTCTACAATTACGCGATTGCCCCACATATTTTCAAGTGCATAATTTAAAGGTCAGTCAGTGAATCCTTGCTGCTGAGCTAACGGAGCTGCGTTGCAATTTCTTTTGCAGATAAAGCCCTCCTTTCCAAACTAACCACCTGGAGTGGCATAACTATCCGGACACTCTCTGCCGCAAGCGACTTCAAAAAAAGTGTGTATGAAATTAAGAAAAATAAGTAGTTGGTTAGTCACAAGGTATAAGCGCACAATAGTGTTTAATCGATCGTTCTCTTCGGTATTACATTACTCGCTGTGGATAGGTTACCAATAGAGCACGTCGGCTACTTCAAATCTGTGCTTCGTTTCAGGGATACTCCATTTTGATGTCAAGATAAATTCATATCATCATGCAACATTCGTGAGTAATACAGAAATTAAAATCAATTATAGTTGATGCTAACAGCTACCTCCAGGGAACTGCAGCTCGTAGATGAACTGTGATGCAGATGCTGCGTACAACATTGTGCGTGTAATGACATGAAGATGTCGACATAATGCGCGCGCGAATAGTCGGGCGAATAGCGGCTCCACGTAAGCTTGCTTTTTACCGTTGGATATGAAAGGGCACAGAGTGAAGTGCATACGTATATCGTCATCGCCGATGATGTCACCAACCGTATAGTAAGTGGTGCAGCTGATTTCACTTACTCGCAGGGTAGCCCACAGGTACGCTTGCACTTCGCGTACGTCCCATTAGCAGTAAGCGCAGCGAAGCAGTCGCCTGCAAGGCATTTATAAAACGAACCGTAGCTTTATTACCACAATTTCGCTGCCGATGAGAACAGAACTTTTTTGTGGTATAGAAACGTAATTGATTATCGTGGTAGCAAAAAGCAAACTATCTAAATTAGTATTTAAGAAAAGTGATATCCACGGTCAAAAGCACTTCATATACGATCTGACTAGTAGTTGCATAATGGCTGAGGCAAATTAAGCACAACTGTAAAGGTTTTGCACGTGCCAGACACAGCCTGCTATCGGAATCAGTGGCAGATAAGGAAAGAGAATTTACAAACGCGGATATCTAAACGTGTCTTCACCTGACGTGTACATCCCACGTTGATTGACACAAGGTCACTGAAAGCATGGCATTGCTCGTGACGAACCGGCGGTATAGTATGTGTACCTACATGTTTCTGGAGTACGAAATTAATTCCCTAATACGCCCTTTATTAAATATCTCATTAGGTTTAGGGCTAATGAGTTTCTAGACGGCCAATTTGCACACTTCATTACAGTTGAAACGCCGTTATCACATTACGATTTGCTTTCCTTTTGCAGATACGAAATAAACGGCCGTGACCTTTTTTTTTCTAAACATATGCGGTCCGGTGACCCTGCTTGCTATGGAAACATTAGTAAACCTCCTAGCATAATAACATTAAGTACTCGATTTCACATGCCGATTTAGATTTAAGTCAAGAACACCATAGCACTTGCCATTATATTCACAAATATTATCAAAAGATTACGGCAGTATTGAAATATAGGAGCTTACCCGACGCGGTAAAATCGCACGTTGCAGCTGGGTAGCTTGCCGTGAACTCGTGCGTAACTAGGACGCAGCCGCAGTGGATCACTTCCAACTCCATGGCACACTTTTGGATGCAAATCTGTCAGACCGAACAATAAAGCGGAAGGAAAAAAGAAGACAAAAACCCTTTTTGCAGAAGCAATAGCAACAGATTACCTATTCCGTAAATTGCAGATCGGCCGATGATGATCCTAATGTTCGTAATCTTTATTTCCATCACTGATACCATTTTGCTTCCATTCTTTTGATGTACATGCATGCATTCTGCAGAAACAATATACACCGGAGAAACTATAGGATGCCAATGCTCACGGCGTATGCAAACATTGAGGCTTACTGCAAGCGCACCGTCAAGTCAGGCTAAAGGGCAACAACACTCCCGGTTTTGCAGTGGTCGTCGACGGACCTCAAAGCAAAACACCAGCGCGTCTCGCCGGATTCATGTATAGACTTGATGCAACACCATCGAAACTGTGGTCTGAATTAATTTTGCAAGTTCCATGCTAATTTACCAATGCTGTGGAGAGGAAGTACCTTTTCCTTCGCTACGTCGTCACGCCAGTACTGCCAAAGAAACGATATGCCTTCTACGTGACTGACGTCTGCTTTCTTTCTATTTAGTTTTTCTTTAGTTGTTATCGTTTAGACATTCACATCACCCTTAGCCGACTAGATGAAATAGTTTTTTTTATTGCGATAGCAATTATATGGACACTTCAACCGGATTTCTGCCGTCGGCGTCGCCGTCGCCGTGAGGTTCCCTATAGATAAAATCTTCGCCGCGCGCCGTATGCCCGAGCGGAAGCGTGCGGGGACGCGCGCTGTCACGGAGAGCGAACGCACTCAATCTCCCACGCGCAAGCAAGGAAGCGGGAAGCCAGCGCCGGAGGGAGCGGGGGGGGGGGGGGGGGGGGGGCGCACTTTTACTCTGCCAACAACCGCGCTCGTCGCTCCACCCGCACCGTCTCTTATCTCCCCACGGCTCTGACCTTTATGCGCCGTGCATTCGCCGCTCAGTTTCCGTCGAAGCGATAGACCGCACGTACCTTCGCCGCTGCGGCGTTTGCGCTTGCTGCCAGCGTTTTGACAGTCGTTGTCTGCGGTCATTCAGTGTGATCTATTCATGTTTGTTTGTGCGCGCTCACACCACGCTTGTTCATTCAGTTAGTAATAGTCGGGCCACATTTTCCAATGCACGCTACACATGCAATTAATGCTGCCCGGATCGGCAGTGCAGCGCTACAGGTGTGTCCCTTCGCACGCGCTGCCCACGGGAAGCGCTTCTCATCAACACCACCGTTTCACACGCGCCTTCTCGTGGTCATCGAGTCTCTCTTCATGTCGGTCTACTTACGCCGCAGCACACCTGCTTACTTAATCAGCTCATGTTTACTACAATTCATATTGCTACCAAAGCCGCTCACCTTACTTCGTATGACATTGCTGTGTTGCTATCGCATTCATTGCTTCGCCCTTAGGGCGAAACTGTGACATTTTTTTTTTAGAGGAAGCAGTGCTGCCGTTTCCGAAGCCAACGTGACTGAGTGACTGTCTGTAAGGGAGTGTTGAATATGCCATTTCGTCTGCTTCACCAGCTTCCCTGAAATCTGCCCTGCGTTATATCCTCGCGATATTTACCCTCTCCTTTCCCACTCTTCCATTACGGGTAAGAACCCTAACATCTGTCTATAACAGCTCTCCCAGACTGATACATCATCCCAGATATACGAATACATTGCGCCTTAGAAACGATCAGCATGGTACATCATTCCAGATACACGAATACATTGTGCCTTAGAAACGATCAGCAGTGTCCAAAGATGTAACACTCCATGACTGTACAAATGCCTAAGTGTGTATATTCTGCAGTTCTGATTATATGCCAGAATTTCAATCCTGCCGGGCAGCACATACGCACAAGGCTAGTTTCGACAATTACGATCGAACTGCATCTCATACAACTATGTACCATGAACTTGGCTTGCTGTCCCATTGCAGGCTTGCCTGTCTTGAGTTGCGAAGTGGCTTCGACATGTGATTCTGACCATCAACATTGATTAGTACCGCTGACGGCGCCATAACCACCAAGGCGGGAGCTACATCGCTTCTGCAGACGTCATCGGCGAATGCTTGTTGTTTTTTCCGAGAACTGAGTGGCGGTGCCGATGTATCGGACGGGGTTACCGCAGTATACGTAATCAATTGACGTTATTTCAAATGATGACGCAGGGGAAAGAATGGGTCGCGCGTTTTTGGCATACGTTCCAATTATTGAAATAAAAAGAGCGCGCCCGACATTTGCGGATACTTACGTCGTAGTTCAGCATGCCTTTGAATTCTGGAAAAGTGCCCAGCGCCTTGTAGTCCATGCACATGCTCTTGTAGGGCGCCGGCAGTCGGAAGGTGTGTAGCTGCGTATAGTCCGAAGCAGGAGAGGCGCATAAGGTTTTTATCCGAACACAACTTAGTGGCTCTGAGTGAACGAAAAACTCGGTGCTCGAATGACCCTATAATTGAGCGAAATACAGCTCCACTAATGTGAAACCTGGGGAGGTGCGAAGCATGCAGTGATGCACCGCTAATGGGCTCATACTGCCTTAAGCAATGGCTCATAACCCCGTGAACGCGGCCTCCCCATTACAACGACAGAAGAGAAGTGAAATTCTACGCTGGAATGATGAGCGGCAACGCAGCCAGCTGTGGAAGACGACGATGAACGCGGGAGCAGTGGCACGAGCACGTGCCCAGCGCGAGCACGAACCGCTTGCTTCAACGCAGACAGCTGTGGAAGACAAGGTCGACGACGAACGTGGGAGCAGTGGCACGAGCGCGTGCGGAGCGCGAGCACGACGACGACGACGATTATGACAGGAGACGCTGACAGCCCGGGCGCATACAAAAATGACCGGATACTTCAAAAAATGCGTACATTATTCCGTGCACAACTTTGCTGTGTATAGCGCCTATTCAGATGTGAAGTGCAGTTTGTGACATCGCATGTTTTCCATTGCTTTCTAAACAGTGTACTTTCTTTTTAACGACGGCAGTGCAATCACAAACCACGCAGTGGTGCCGAAAAGCGAAGAAGCGTGCTAGTCGTTTCGTCATATACGTTTCCTCTGGCTTGGCCAATCAAAGCGCTGTGAAATTGACCAGTCAATAATACGGTCGAAAATTGGGACTTTTACTATCAAAGTGCCTCAAAAGCAATTTAGATCAACAAAACTTCCTCTGTGGTTTCCGACTTAGTGTGGTCGGTGGAGGTGCACGTTTCTCGCCTGCTTGACGGTGACGTGGATGACTTTTCCTGGGAGCAGCTGCACTGCGGACAGCTGGTCGGGAGGGCTGAGTCCTGTTTGGTGCACGAACAGCGGGTACACCCACTTTGGTAGAAACAGCATCGTGTCACGCTGGGAGAACCGGTAGCGAAGCTCTAGCTCTGCGCAGAAAGTGATAAAATAGATTCACTCCTTTTGTACACAGCAATGACATTGTTCAGGCGTAGACGACGCATATTTACAAAAGCAGTTTCTTTTACCCACCAATTCAAAGCCTCAAGAACAAATAAATGAAACACAGTAACGTAAGTACTTTTCAAATGCAAAGGTTGTACTTTGCGATCAATGCGAAGAAGTATACGTGTGATAAAATGACTATCTAAGAGCTCTGCCAGTGTTAGCGCTTATATATAGCTCAAGCGAACGTCGTGACGTCTGTGACAATCCCGCAGTGGTAGGTTAGTTTAACTGAGCTCTGAGCTTAGTAACTAGCTAGCCAAGCGTTGTCCGCGTTAATATCGAATTAACACAGTAGTTGTTTGTAGCATTCCATTGTTAAAGCGCAAGTAATGGGAGGAGGGCAGGCAAACACATAGAGATACAAAAAAAAAGCCAGCACGTACACGAAATAGTAACATACATGTACATCCTTCACCAGTGGCGTTTCAACACAAACTTTTACTTGTACGGCCTCCACACACCTCCATACTGACTACCTGCGAGGGGCCCTTGGCAATCCTGCTGCCGTAACAAATAGACGTAGCCCTAAGCCAACTATGGCAAACAAACAACACTTTTTAGCCGTGACATCTGTTTGACAGCACAAATCACTCGGTCACAACTGTTTATGGAAGAACCCCGGAATCATTACACACTGCCTTAGGTCTTGTGCGAACTTATGATTTCCTGAAAACTTGTAAAGCTTACAATTAGATTGCGCTGCAGTAATCCTTGTCCAGTGCGCTGCAAGTTCCCCGGACGAAGCTGATTTCCTAGCGGTCGTCATCATGGTGAAAGGGGCGCCGAAGGAGCTCGCAGACGCTTCTCGGCTTCACAATTTCCTGACATCATCTCTCCACCCCGCTAAATGAACTCTCTGGCTGAGGCCATGGGATCACGCCACCGTGCTAAGGCGCCCCCATTACTTCTTGTACCCGCGCGGGTAATTCTATTTGTATACACAGCGCTGCTATCGCTGGCCCTCATTGCGCTCCTACGCTAATTGCAGTGCGTTGTCATGGTGAACAGCGTTCTCCGAGAGATATTCAATCACCTCCGAGGTGTTTATCACGCACTGAAAATCCCTCAGGCCACGTCAAAGCCAGCTTTAACGTGGCCGGTGCACTTCTTACTAACATCACTAGTAGTAAATCTGGCGCAATTTTCTGTACGCATAACGAATACAACGCTTCATGCAGCAGTCCAGCCCCATATCTAGGCTATTTGCGTAAATTTCGCCTTTCTGGCTTCGAGCAATCTCCTAGATCCTTATTCTAACCTAATCTGTGAACGAAGGTTCGTTGTATGAAGTGATTATCATCGCTTTGCCTGTACTTCCTACCTTCGTACTGTCGTTTGAACATCATAAATGAGAAACATTAGAACATCATAAGTAAGCACCCATAATGAAATCTCCAAATGTGATCCAGAACCAGATGCACTCATAACCATAAATGTCGAGGCCCAGTTCTGCCCTGTAAATTTCTTAACATAAATTTGTGGTGAACTGACAACACAAAACTACTCTAAATTGATTAACAGGCGAGCAAGAGAAGCCTATGCTGGGAGGCAACGTTCAGATCAAGTAAACTGTAATTTTATAGCTAGTGCATGTCCCCTGACAAAAACAACGTCCCATTGTCAAAACGTTAGCTCCGGTTTCATGCTCCCCTTAATCGGTCATTGTCCATCAGTTACAGTCCTTGTGTTTTTCCGAGCGTGAAAGAAGCCTGTGAATACACGCAAAGTGCCTCGAGCGACCAGTCGCGCTGCAATTTTGCGCGTATTCGCGGGCTTCTTTCACGATCGGAAAAACAATTTTACATAGCAGGTTTTGAGCAACAGAAAGCTGTATCGGTGGTTTTTCATGTTGCTCTACAATTTTCTTATTGACACTTTTTATCGAATTGTAACGTTTGAGCAGTTCATTAATTAATTAAGACTAATTACGTAATTAGGTGGAATGCAAAACGTAATTTGAGCATCTCCAAGCGACGGAAAACAACATTACCTTGGTTCTGTCCAGCTATGTGGCATACTTATTTTAAATCTTGGTGCATGATAGTTGGGACACTCTGTATACAGCACCGCGCGTCGTGGCTGCGCCAGTCGGTCAGTGATCGGTGCGATGTCTCAATATATCGCGAAATGAAAGCACGTATCTAGCTGTGCTCAAATTTCGCATTAGGTAGTATCGTAATCGTTGGTCATTTTATTACGATAGCAATTATATGGACACTCCAGGCGCATTTCTGCCGTCGCCGTGGCCGTGAAGTTCCGTATAGCGACCACGGGCGATAAAATCGTCGCCGCGCGCCGTACGCTGTATGTGCGAGTGAAAGCGGGCGAGGGTGAGCCGGCCATCGCGGCTTCAATCTCGCACACGCGAGGCAGGGAAGCGGGAAGGAAGCGCGCCGTCTTCTGACGCGCGCGTGGCACGGGGGGAGGCAGGGGGGTATTACTTCGGCGGCTGCTGATTGCGGCGCGGCCGCGCGGCCGCCCTATCTTGAAAGCGACCTGCGATGTGGACAAAGGGTGAGGGACTCATCTTCAAAGCGATCTGCGATGTGCACAATGTGCAATTAGTGCTGGTAGCTTCGTATGCGCTGTGCTTTCGAGGTTTAGTTCGCGTTGAAGCGAAAGACGGCACGAAGGTCAATTCGCAGGCTGCTGCTGCCTCGCTTACTCACTACTCTGACAGCGAGTTGACAACCTCTTGACAGCGAGTTTCCGCGGTCATCGAGTGAGATGCTTTCATGTTTGCTTGTGCGCACGTGACACTATGCGTGTTAATTTGGTTAGTATGCCTATGTTTACAAGTTTATACGGCCGTTAAAACGACTATCTTTACTTGGTAAGCATCGCAATTGATGCTTCGCAATTATATGTAGCAGTTTCGCCCAAAAGGCGAAACTGCTACATTTTTTAACGCTTCCATTCAGTCAATGTCACTTGAAGGGCGATCAGAGGCACCTAATCGGGGATTCATTCGGCTAATTCTCTTTTCTTGTTGGCTGATGGTACCACAACTTTCACTGATTTGCACGGAGTGTTGTGACATGAGGTATATGCTCGAGCATGGCCTGTGAGATCGGGAAAGCCCACGCGAGTTGCCGGATCTCGGAGTTCATAGGTCAAAACTCATGTTGCTATTCGACACGGTGTTATGTCGAGTAAGTACTATGCAAGTGAAGCCCGTGGTTTCACTTGAATAACTATTATACACAACGGTGGCTGTAAACGAAGGATGGCGGAGCTGGCAGCCCATTGGTCGCGAAGCGCACTCACTCACCCCAGTCCCACTGACTTGGACAGTCCTTGAAAGGGTGTTCCTCCCGTGGTATGGCGTTCACGTCGAACGTGAAACACAGCTGCGATGGGAGCCTGTAGTATGTGTTCTGAATTCTGCAATTTTTGGAAGAAACGTTTCAGAAATGCTCCGATCCGCAAAAGACTACAAAATGGTTACCTCTAATGCGGCAACTAAAATTAAACACGGTGCTTTTTTTTTCTTTACCCGTTTTTTACTTGCTTGTGTTAGACAGTGGACCTCTGCCTATGCAGAAGATCGACTTAATGCACGGAAAGTAATATCCGCAACTTAGTTATACTAAACAATTACTAGCCAACTTCTCGAGTTCTGTGTTTAGAGCGTGTACATTTAAATCTATCTGAATTCAAATCGCAAAATCAAATCCAAATTCCTTATTTTTCTAAACATGTTTGGAATGGTTTCCAGGACTAAAAGCTGCGGTCTGCAGCCTGACAGAGACCTAGAAACCAGATACAAAGCCGGGCTTTTACTTTGTGCAAAGGTGGTGCCCGACCTCCATGTCCATGCCAAACCATGAGCAAATACATACAGGGTGTCCAGCTAAAAGTCGCCAATGTTTTAAAAACGACGGAGTGTGCTAGGACGCTCAAACCAACTCAGTGGTGTTGAGGATCGCGTGTCCTAGTCTAGGGCATTTTTTGTTTTTGTTTTGCGAAGCCAATTATTTAGCATAAACTAATTGCCTAACTTTTTACGTATTGGCTTCACCAAGAAAGTGCCAATACGAAAGTTGTAGATCAGATTTAAAAATGGCCGACTGAAGTGTTTGCAACTAAGTACCATTGATGGAGCTTCTTGTAATTGCCTTTAAGGAAATCCCGCGAAAACGTTATCCCGAAAGAGTGCTATCAAAATGGATGACGTCACGAAGTGCTTTAATTTGGAAACTAATGTAACGTTGCCTGTGCGTGTTTTATTTTTGCATCCCTTCTGGCTTACCACGACCCCCCCCCCCTTCCCCCGTTCCAATTTACCGGTACATCTTCGGACAAATAACGTGCAAGTGGCACCTGTCGCTGCAGTCGTACGCGGGGCACCTTGCGCCGCCAGCCGTCATTACGCACGAGAACAACTCCTGGGCTGGAAACGTTGTGGCGTTCCGTATGACCGGCATGGACTGTACTATGTACAAGCCCGGGGCGTACATCTGCGTACACGGGGTGTAAAACAAACTGTAGGAGCATTGAACAAGAGTGCACTGTTTACGACCGTTGTTCACGGAGAAATACTTGCGAAGTGAAAAGAATAAAAAAATATGCCTGCATATCCCACGCCCTGTGGGAATCGATGCTATGTGAAGCAGTGTGCGGGTTAAAGCCAAGTTAAGTTAAAGGGACACTAAAGGGGGGAAATGATTCCTTCTGTATCAGTAGGAGGCAGCCCTTAAGAGCGGTGACCTCTCAGAGCAACTACGGGCTGTCCAGAGGGCCTGCAACAGGGCGGAGGACCACGATCTTCCGACTTCGACGTGGGCGCGGCCCGCGACGGCTACGGGAATTCTCTGAAAAGGGAGGTAGCCTAACGCGGTTCCTCAGGACCATCAATAAAGTTCTTTGTCTGTCTGTCTGACCCTTCCACAACACCGAAAACACCAGTCTTACCGGGAGAAACCGCTTTGTAAGCCAGAAAGAAACGAAAAACGCAGAGGCGAGTGGCGACGCCACCTTGAAGTTTCCGCACCAGCTCACCATGTCGTCGTGTATTTTTACAGCGTCTTCTAGGTCCCAGTTAATTCTTTAGCGGCAAAGATTGACTAAAGGAGCCCAAGATTGAATACGGCAAAGTCTCGCGAACTTTTATTGAGCCACCGTGGCCCAAATACACAAAATTACTTTATAAGTCGTGACGTCACACTGCAGTGCTGACTTTGCGGTTGCCGCATGAAATTAAAAATTTACTTTGAGCTTCGTTTTCTCTTGTAATAATTGACCTATTACAGTGTAATTAACGACAGCAGAGTTCTCGAAGAATACTTTATCAGTCAAAGTTGATTTATTGTTTTGCTTTAGTGTCCCTTTAACGAAACGAACATGAGAGCACCAAGGCGTTGGCGGCTGTTTCATGATCTATAAAACACGCATGTCATGACATTCATGTATGATGAACATAAATGATAGGTCATGACACGCATGTCATGATATTCATGTCATGACCTATCATTTATGTTCATCATACACTCTTGTCATCCTATGCCACTTTTGGCACATACCAAGTAAACGAAACGACCATGAGAGCACCAAGGCGTCCCTGCACGATCACGGAAGCCGAAGAGCTGGCCATCGCGTTAGTCATCCGCGAAGGCCAACACGCAAACAAACCACTGACGATCCTCACGGATTCCCAGCAGGCCTGCCGCAACTTCCTACAGGGAAGAATCGCCAGACCTGCGGCACAAGTCCTAGCCCAAATGCCCAGGGAGGACACTGACGACAACACCCTCCAAACCATCATTTGGATACCGGGCCACGCGGCCATCACGGGTAACCTGTATGCCGACAGAGCAGCCCTAGAATTTGCGCATAACCGAGCACTCATCACGCCGACTGTAGATGACCCTGACCCAGTTGACCCCGAGTATTCAGCAATCCTGAACTATAACAGAGGGTGTCGCTTGCGATATCCCCCACCCCATCGAATACTAAAGACGGAGGATGCCGCTGCCTGGCGTAGGCTCCAGGCAGGCACTTACACGAACCTACACATATTACATCGCATGCACCCCAGAGCCTACAGGGACGAATGCCCGGGGTGCGGGGTCACACCAACCCTATACCACATTACGTGGGAATGCACGCTACACAACATAGAACATCACGACACGAACACCACGAGGGAGCAATAGGAGGCACTGCTATCCAGCTCGACCCTCGACGACCAGCTCAAGCTGATCCAGAGAGCAGAGAAGATGGCAAGAGCCAACGGAGCCCTGGACTAGGGGCCCCGACCATTAGCAATGCCCCTTCGGGGCAACACAAAACTCTATCTTTGTAATAAAGTTTATCTACTAAGGTGTAGGCGGCTGATTCATGACCTACATGACACGGATGTCATGACATTCATGTCACGACCCATCATTTATGTTCGCCATACAATCTTGTAATACTATGCCAGTTTTGGTATATATCAAGTTAACGGAACGACCATGAGAGCACCAAGACGTAGGCGGCTAGCTAGCTAGCTAGCTAGCTAGCTAGCTAGATAGATAGATAGATAGATAGATAGATAGATAGATAGATAGATAGATAGATAGATAGATAGATAGATAGATAGATAGATAGATAGATAGATAGATAGATAGATAGATAGATAGATAGATAGATAGATAGATAGATAGATAGATAGATAGATAGATAGATAGATAGATAGATAGATAGATAGATAGATAGATAGATAGATACTGTCAAAGTGGCAAATGTTCTCTAAGAAATGCTTCGCATTTAAAATCTTACGTGGTCTCGTTGGTAACAGTCCTGACAATAGGACATCCATTACTGAGTGAATTGTCATCGAGTGCTCACCATGTCATGCTTGTGACACTTGTTAGGCCGGTATTTGCACAGCTTTTCGGTGCTAAGCCTGCGAACGAAAAACAGGTTAGGGAAGAACAACTGACACTACGGCCACTCTGGTATAGGTACGAAATATACAGATCAAAGGCGTTACTCCTCAAAGTATGGTATCATGTCCATAGTAACACTATGGACATAGTGCAACAAATGTACATATATGTACACTAAGTACGTACTTATGTACTGAGGACGTGGTATACATCTATGGACTCGCCGAACTGTCAGTTTTACTCCATAGTACCATATTGCAATATCAGCAGCGCCGACAGCAATCAACCTGCACCGTCATAATTTACATGATCATACACTGAAATTCCATACACGCGCAATCTGTCACTTAATTTAGCGGATCTTTACTAACGCGATGGCAGTAGTCCGCAGTAGTCGGGAATCGTGCATGTGGAATTCGCAAGGCAGTTTAGGCAATTTCATTTACCATGAAACCGTTTTCGCAGAAGAAAACGAGTGCTACTAGTCGTGACACTTTCCTCTTAGCTACACTAGACTGGCACAAAGACACTGGTTCCTTTCAGATATTTTTGTCAAAATACATATGTGAATAATCTCGCAGAATCCACAAATCACGTTCTGCGGAGGCCTTTTCTGACTTGCACGCGCAGACACTCTACTGATCCCACAGCGCGAAAGTGCAAAATATTTCTCTGAATAAATATGTCTTCAAGTAAAAATCTTGAAAACACTCTTACACATGAATCCGGCAACAGCGAGCCATGCCTTTCTCTTCTGGATGAAATTTGCCTGCGTTGCCTCGACGCAGAACTGCGAGTTCACGCAAGCGCTCTCGGGTTCTGATATCCCGGCCCCAAATTCGACTCGACCCGCTATAGCGTATTGCTTGTGTGAACTAATTCCTGTGGCTGATTAATTCCAGGTACGCGCGCAGCAACTTGTTCAGAGGCTAAAATCTGCTTTGTCATGTAGAGGTAAACGCGCCCCGCGACCGTGACTTCAGACGGGTCATGTATATATGTTGGGTTAGGATAGGTTAGGTTGGGTTAGGTAGGGTTACGTTCAATATCTGGTTGGTTATTAACTTCTAGGCTGCCTTTCATACCCCACCTTCAAAAGAAAACAGCTTAAAACAAACTGAAGAGCGAGAAATCAACACTCTCGTTCTTCTGCACTCTCGCACTATTTTTCAGTATCAGAGTCCTAGAAATGGCGGCCTTCTCACCAGCCGTCGACGCACACCGTGACAGCGGGGAAAACGATGTAATCGTTTCGCTGTCGCTCGTCCATGGTGACACTGAAGTTGTACTCGAGGTAGACTTCCAGCACGCTGTAGCATTGATACAGGAAGCATGCTAAGCACACGGCGCCGATGAATGCATGCAGCTTGTTCATTGTTCGTTGGCGCTGCGTTCTGCGCGACCTTTCCTGTCCAGACTGGAGAGCTGCTTCGCTTCTGAGACGTCTATCGTGTTCACCCCGAGCACTGTCGGTTGAAGAAAGCCGCAATACCCTGCAATTTCCTATTTGCATTAACGTAGAGTACACTTTTTTTCTTGCGTTAGAGAGTTCATTGTTGACGACTGCAGTAAACTTTCAGCGTGACATAAACGTTTGCGTCATCAAACTGCCTCGGGTCACGACAATCCCTCGTTGCTGGATTAATGCATTAGACTGCTACATTATAGTGCCGAGAACAAAGTTCAGTAAGCGAAGTACACACACCATAGGCTGTAACCACTGTCAATTAAAATGAGAGTTTATTCTGCGTATGCAAAAAAGGCGAACTTTTTTGGTATATCGTAAACAGAAGAATTATATTCCTAATATAATAAATGTACTGCTTTCGAGAGCATCGTCTTTAACTCGCAAGAGCTCGTGTTTTGCCGTAAACCGCGTACACTTAATATGCAGTAGTACGGGACATCACGATTCGACATCGATAATGTCTAGCCCACTCGCGGTTGAAGCGCTGTTTTCATCGAAATAAGTGATGTCATTATATATTGATCAAAACATTACATCGTTCGTACATTACTCAGCCTCTTATTGGTAGTAAAACGGGAGGAAGATAGAAATCTGAAAATATAAAAGTGACTCATCTATACACAACTGTTCGAATGCTTGGTTACCTCTAAATTATTGTGGCTATCTACTAAGCATTTGCCGAAAGAGCTTACAATTATTATAGAAAGACGAACCTATCAGCTTTCTGTATATGTAACATTCTTACAATCCACTTGAAAACACACTGAACCGCCATTCTTTCTTTCACGTGGAGTTTATTGTAGATGGGCGTGTTCTGTCAATTATAAATTGTAAGGTTTTAGGGACAGTAAAGAAGCAAACAGTGTCGTGAGTGTGATTTAAGAATTGAACTAGGTTCTGGGACCTGCCGCGGGAGCTTAGAGGCTATAGTGTAGCGCTGCTGAGCTTGGGGTCGCGGGTTCGCTCCCGCCTGCGGCCGTATGTCGATGGGAGCGAAATGCAAATGCGCTCATGTACTTATATTTAAGTGCGCGCTAAAGGGGCCCTGAAACACTTCTTGAAAGAAAGTACGAAAACGTTGCCGATCTGTACAGGCTGCTCCTGTGAACATGGGAGTTAAATATCATTGCACTGCATGCAACGGGGAATTTACAATCTCGTGTATAACAACAATGTCGTTACAACCACAATGTCGTCTCGCAGCGTCATCGGAAGCAGCTGGACCCACCAACAGCTACTGGCTGGTTTCATGAGCGCGAGAGCATTGTCAGTTTTACGTAATTGCTCATTTCGAGGTAAATAAATGAAACATACAGTATTTATGTCTGTGATCTCAAAAAGAAAGAAAGATCATTTCATCTTTGCACTGCCACTCTGAGTGGCCTCCGAGGTATCCGTCGTCACTACGAGGACGCTCCTACTCCCTATGATTCGCCGATGCCCCTACATCATCCGTATATTCGCACCCTCAACGCGGCATACCGCAAGCCTCAGTTCTAGCTCCACTCCTCTTCAATCTTGATTCTGGAAACTTCATCGAATAATCGGATTGTATAATGCAGACGGAACAACTGCCAAAAAAGAAGAATCTAAAGAAAATATAAAGAAATAATCTAAAGCGGGAAACACAGATGTATTGTACAGCACTATAAATTACGCTGCAAGTGTGCAAATAATACTTTTGCGAAACTATTATAAACATTGTAACAATTTTAAGTAATCTGTAACATCATAAATGAAATTCGTCCGCCTTAAATGCTCCAACAAATGCATTTTACAGAACTCCGATATTTGCTTTTGGTGCAAAGTTACGGATTTGTAAACATTGTGCGTAATTTTTTTTTACTTTGCTAATTGACGAATTTTTTTTTTAATATTACATGCCCTCAATCGAATTTCTGCTTAACAGAATCACTGGAATTTAACTTTTTCCCTCATATGCAACAATTTCACCCAAAGGGACGCTTTGAAATGTAAATATGAATGATATTAAATAAGGGTTACCTTCCGTTTATCTCACTCGGACAGACAACTTCATTGTGCGGTTTTTTAAAGCAGTAATCCGTAATTTTCGTTCCTCACGTGGCGTTTTACCGGCGCCATGTTGGAAGCGGCCAGGCATACGTGTTTTTATGGCTGCGGCATTGAAATAATGGCGTTATCCAGCAACGCCGCTTGCGTAGGAGCCCTGAAGCGACCGTATGACCAAGGTTTATCAGGATTCATCATAAGAACCGCCAAAAGACTCCGGTA
Source organism: Dermacentor silvarum (assembly GCF_013339745.2). Classification (NCBI taxonomy): domain Eukaryota; kingdom Metazoa; phylum Arthropoda; class Arachnida; order Ixodida; family Ixodidae; genus Dermacentor; species Dermacentor silvarum. The sequence goes on along the minus strand of NC_051156.1, from coordinate 170,742,735 downwards.
GTATTTCCGAAGAGTGTGAGAAGTCGCTTATACAGCTTCGCCGTCTATGATGTATCAGTTGCTCTGATTGTCATACAATTGCGAGGAATCTTTTTTTTTTTTTCTATAGTCCGGCACAATACCACAGACTCTACCCCGGTACATACCCGACAAATATATGCAAGGTCTGTCATAATGAGATAGCCACATTAAGTCACATGCTCTAGGACTGTAACGAAAACCCGCATGGTGCTAACTCCGGAACCCTTCCGCCGCGGTTGGCCGTTGCCTTGCGCAGCCCCAGCCTCGGCGATCAACTCTGGGCCGTCCAGCAGGCCCGCGAGGCGGCGGCGAGGTAACACCTTGACGTCCCCACGTGGGAGACCTAAGGCCCCGTCGGCGAAAGCTCTGCAGGACTATCAATAAAGTTGTTACTAACCAACCAATAGTACTGAAAAAGAAAAATGTGGTTGATCCCTCTTATATAGGAATCGGTATAGAACACGAAAGTGAAACGTGTCTTCACAGAAGTAGTGTAATGTTTATTGCACATTGATATATAATGTCTATTGGTGTTTTGTGGCTAAAGCGCCCTTAGGCGTTGATGCACCCACGCTGACGCCTGGTGGCACGTCTCCTCCATCACGACTACCAACGTCGATGACCATGAGCAACCGTCGTGCATATGGAAGCTGCACTACGCTGCACACGCTAGCACAACGCGAAAGACGAAGCACGTAACTGACACACTAATACAACGCGCAAGACAAAGCACGTAACTGAATCGTCACCGAGTCAAATCAGCGCGTACAGCGCGTCGTAATTGCAGCCTCCGCGATCAACTTCAGAAACATTTTCAGAGCTAATTGCGGAGGCCACGCTCCGCTGTGCTGAGTACGGTGAACGCCACCTAGGTGGCGTTGGTAGTGCTTCTTGATGCCAGCGTCCCTTCGAATGCTGGCATCGAGGCGTCGTAGTACTGAGACCACCGAAGCGTTCACTGTCGGTGCGCGTTAAGGCCGGAATACATGGAGCGAATAACCGGCGTCCGAGCGAAGAACTTCGTCGGGCGGCGAACGTCCGACGGCCGGCGTCAAGAAATTTGCCGTCCGCAGCCGATCTGCCTGTCCAAACATTTTCGTCGGGCGAACGCCGCCGCCGGAAGCGTCTAGCGCGCAGCGGTGGACGACAGCCAATCAGGAGGCACTAGTTCCGGTCGCAATGCATGCTGGTGTTTCGCGCGCGCGCGCCTTTTCGCGTCGTCTGCAATCGCGTTGGTGTTGCCGTGTCTGCATGTCTCTGCACCGATTGAGTAGTTCCTAGTATGATCTCTCAGGAATCGCGTTGTATTTGTACATCCCATATCCGCTGATCTGCGAGGAAACAGACAAGCAGTGCAAGCTCTCTACAACAACCTTCAACAGAAATCTTCTGATCTCAGAGGCCACATGCTGTCGTCATGCCTATCTCCCGACTTCCCCGATAGATGGCGTTGGCATCGGATATTTCTTTCGCTAGGCTTAGACGCGTTCGAAACGAGAAGCGATCTCGAAAACTACTCAAGGTTATCCATAATACTCTGTCGTCGAAGCGGCCTGAGACTAAGCGAAAGCCGTTTACGCAGTCATTTGCTTCCAACTAAGTGAATTCTACAAGGACAACGCCAAATTCAGTTCGAAGCGGGCGGCCGGGACCGCCGCCAACACGGCGGCCAACGCGCGGCGGCGTTCGCCGCATGTATTGCAACACAGCAAACATCCTGCGTCGTGTCGCCGCGTCGTTACTTGACGCGTGAAGTTCGTCGAGAAAGTTCGCTCCATGTATCCCGGGCTTTAGTGTCATAATGCAGTACTTCTCTTTTCTGCTCATAGGCGGCGGCACCGCCCCGAGCAAGAGCGCGGGTACACGGAGGAGTGTTAGATATATAAGGCGCGTCTGTGTAGCTCTCTGCGAATGCGTTTGTGGCGCAATGGGTTAAACGCTCGGCGATCTATCGTCGCGGACCGAGAGGTCGTGGGTTCGATTCCCAAATTTTGCATGTTTGTGGAACTTTTTCTTCTGGTTTATTTCTTTGTATTATGTTCTATGACGTATTTCCGTGACGGAAATACGTCAGTGAAGTCTTGGTGGACCCCGGAATAAAACACTTTCGTGTTAAAAAAAAATTGTCGCAGTTTCACCCGAAAGGCGCAGCATCTATTGCGATAGCAAATTAGTAGAGAGCTACACGGAATAAGGATAGTAGTTTTATGAGCTGTATAAACTTGGACATGCAGCAGCACCCTCAACGCGCAGAACTGTTGTCGACGCCATCGGCGTTTTGCCCACGTTTGCACCGAACGCGCGCGGCGTTTTTATATAAATACGTATTTGGTGCCACAGCTAAACGTCGCCTCCCCTCACTCCCACCCGTCCCCCCACAGCCGCTACTTACGAGCAGTGTTGCATGTTTCTCTAAAACAAGAATGAAAGCTCGTTCCTTCCCAATGTTCAAACGAGTTCCCGTTACAAGTTCCTTTAATGCGAAAGAAACGCGTTCCAGTTACACTTCGAACATTGGAACGTGTCGTTGCATTAAAGTTACATTTTATGATTCTTTAATTAAAATATAGTGTCGGATAATCCTGAGGCGAAATAAAATGAGCAATTTAAAACTCACATCGAACTACGTAAATAATACGAATTTGTATATCGCCAGCAGCAGATTATCTGGAAATAAAAAGAATCAAAAGAACGCTCCTATACGATTTTCTTTTTTCAGGGAGCACCGGACATACTCCATAGATGTCTAACTGCAACTCTGGTGCTCGTCTATTACAAGTGCAACACTTCCACTTCGGTCTTAAAATGCGCATTCAGGATACTGCGCTTAAGATGTGCAAATAGAAAGTTACTCACATGCACCAATATAATAAAGTTTGTTGCACAAGAAACCGCATCGAAAGAAAGAATACATAGGTGTTTAATGAATGCTAAATCAATAATGCAGTATGAGCGGGAAAAAGAAATGTTCAGAATACATATTCACAACTTAGTTCAGTCTTTTGTTTGAACTCAGCAAGAGTTGCATCTCGATGTTGGTGCCTAACAGACGAACCAGTTTTTCAAGCGAAGCCTGTGTTGCCACACAGGTGTTGGCGGTGGTGGTGGTGGTGTCATGCTAAAACCCTATCGAAAACGTGTCGAAAACTCGTGCTCGTTTGCATGGTATATACCAAAATTGGCATGGAAGGGTACGAGTGTATGACATTGATGTCATTACCTAACATGACTGGTAGGTAATGACATCAATATCATCACATGCTCGTCAGTTACGTCACGATTAACGAAAATAAAATCACGAGTGGCGCATAGCCACATTGGATATGCGCCTATGTGCCAGGGACAAGAATGGAAGGAAGGAAGGAAAGAAAAAAAAGAAAGAAAGAAAAGAAAGAAAGAAAGAAAGAAAGAAAGAAAGAAAGAAAGAAAGAAGAAAGAAAGAAAGAAAGAAAGAAAGAAAGAAAGAAAGTGTGGCTCATACCTGGGCCGCACATTTGAGCTCCACTCCCAGAGTAGAGCAGATAAGCTAGGGGAAAGCTGCGCCGGCGCCAGATCACGTGACGCGCTCGACCAATCAGGGTCGTTTGGTGTATCACGGAGGGGGAAATGAAGGGAAATGAGCTTGGCACGCGCTCCGCGGGGCTTCCCTCACCTCAGATCAAGTAATCTCGCCACTGCTGTTTAATATAGCACTGCTGGACCTGCCTATGGTACTCAACGAGATACGCGGAAGCAAGCACGCTCTATACGCAGATATTACTATATGGGCCAACACCGGCAGCATGGGACAGATGGAAGATGCACTCCAACGGGCAGCGGATACTGCAGAGCGCGTCGTCCGCGCTTGCGGACTTCGATGCTCCCCTACGAAATCAGAACTCCTGCTATTTAGGAAGCGGGGAAACCGAATTCAGTTGAATATCCAACTCCATCAATCCCCGGTCAAGGAAGTGGACACTATCCGCGTCCTGGGAGCATACATTAATAATCGGGGCAACAACAACGCAGCAATTCAAAAGCTCCGCACTACCTGCACCAATATCTCCCGAGTGATATCCAGAATTGCCAATCGACACCGTGGCATTAAAGAAGCGGACATACTGCGTCTCGTACATGCCTTTGTGATCAGTCGTGTCACTTACAGCTTCCCGTACATGCGCATTCTCAAAAAGGACGAACTCAAACTTGGCCGCCTACTCCGCCTTACATATCGGAAGACCATTACATATATCTACCACCATGGGCCATGAATGACAGCCTCCTTGAAATGGGAATCTATAATACAGCGTCAGAGCTCTTCCAAGCTCACTACATGAACCGAGTCATTCGGCTCGCACGCACCAAAGTAGGTCGCGCCACGCTAGAAGCACTGGACATCAATCCACCCACGCAGGTCACCAGCAAGCGATCACTACCACCAGAATGGCAGCAGGATATCATCACTCGCCCATTGCCACGTAATATACACCCCATCCACCACGAAAACGGGAGAGCTGCCAGAGCCAAAGCCTACGACAAGTATTCGGTTCAAGCAGGTGCCTTCTTTGTAGATGCCGCCGGACCCCTGCACAACCGCTCCACGGCAACCGTTGTACGCAGGGGACAGGTGGTAGACTGCACCTCGGCCACCGGAATAGACATCACAGCCATGGAAGAAGCCGGTATAGCCTTAGCCATGCGTAATCCAAGAGCCACCTCTGTCCTCACGGATTCCCAGGCGGCGTATCGCAACTTCGCAAGAGGTCAAGTCGGCCACCTCGCACACTCAATACTGCCACAGGCTGTGGCCAATCGTCAAGAGGATCAGTGGAAACAGCTGCTGTGGGTACCAGGGCACGCGGGAGTTCGAGGCAATGAGATTGCTCATGTCTCCGCCCGAGAACTTCTACACCGGGGCTCCGCCGATTCTTCCAAAGCACAACTTCTCGCTGACCAGGACGATCCTCAGCCCCTTCTTTCATATTCTGAGATCCTACAGCACCTCCGGCTGAGTAGACGCACTTTACCCCCGCTGATCCTAAATTAGATAAGGCAACGCAGGAATCATCGCCGTTGACGTCATACAGAACCTCACGGCGACGGTGACGCCGACGGTAGAAATCTGCTTTGGAGTGTCCATATAATTGCTATCGCAATAAAAGATGGTTCAATACCTCGGAGTTCTTCATCTGCGACAGCGGGTAGTCAACTGGTACCAGCAAGTACCGCGACAGCTAATACTGTCCCTCGGCTCGAAGGGTTCGGTGCCTGTGAGGACTGGAAACTTTCCATCCGCTGCGAAGTCCCTCGAGTGGCGCTACGATCCTGTCGTCATTGTTCCTTCGCGGTAGGCCGGCATGGAGGAAAGAAACTACAGGAGGGAGCATCACGTGACAATCTTGAAGCCTAGCAATAAAAACATACAACAGAGATCTCACGAAAAAAAGCCCCATAATCACATGACAGGCAAGTGGTAGTTCTTTCAATGAGGTTGCAAAAAAAAAAAAAAATAACTTCTCGAGTGGCAATGCTGCTTCGAAAGTGAGCCAGGCCGCCGCCATCTTACTCAGGGCACGAAGAGACATCAGGGATAGTGCAATAAAAGAAACGTCTTCTTTCCGCCTCCTTCGTGTTTAAGATGGCCAATTTCGCTGTACAGATATCATTGAATGTACACCTATGTTTCACAGGTTTTAGGGGGAAACCTGAATGCCGCGGTAAATTTTTTTTAGAGTTCTTGATATCAACACTCCGCCAAATTTAATATTTTAGCAAGAAACAACGACCTCTTATTTTACAATTAGCCTAGCGTTTTTCCACGCGGACTGCAGCCTACGCGGCACTCATTTAGAGGTGGAGTCAGGGCAAGCGCTGGCTTCACCCCAGCTGGCAAACGATAACGGGTGCCGCCACTCCAGAAGATGTTTTTTAAATGCGAAGTATTTCTTTAAGGAAAATTATAACTGCGCTAAAACGAGACACGAGAACGAAGTGGACAGGACGTCCTGTCCACTTCGTTCTCGTGTCTCGTTTTAGCGCAGTTACAATTTTCCTAAATGTCTTACCAACTAGCCCCGCATCAAACGCTTCTCGAAGTATTTCTTGCCGGCGGCTCTGTCCGTCCCTCCCGCGGCGTTGCACACCCCCACAGCGCATGCGCGTCCCCTCCCCCTCTCCTACGCTCCCCCCTTTCTCTCCTCTAGGAATCCTGTACGGAGCGGCGCCCGCGTCCCACACCCCCACAGCGCTTGCGCGTCCCCTCCCCCTCTCTCGCCTCTCCTACGGTCCCCCTCCCCTTTCTCTCCTCTAGGAATTCGGAGCGGCGCGCACGACAGGTGGTGCGACAGCTGCATACTCCGCTGGGGGCGCCACGGTAGTTCCGCGGTATGAAAATGGCGGAGCGCGCGCGCCTCATTCTCTCTCCTGTGCGCTCGGGCGCTCGGGCCGCTGCCGCGAAACCATCTCCCCGCTGCTTCGCATCCACACATGGTTCCCTTTAGCGGGAGATGGAGTAATTTTTTTTCAACCTCCTTGAGTTCTTTGCTCCTCACGTGGTCAAGGAGCACGTGGTCGCCCATCCGCCCTGCGTGACGTGCTGCGTACGTGCGTGCGTCTGTTCAAGGCCGTGGAACGTTTACAAAAGGAACGCCGTTCCCTCTGCCGTTCCTTCATAAACGTAACGAGTTACCGTTACAGTTCCACCGACCCATAATGGAGAGAGAGAGAGAGAGAGAAATGAACTTTATTAAAGCACCGGCGGAGGTAGCAGGGTGCCACGCAGGGCCCTCTTGCTACCCGACTATATATGTGCAGTCATCAAGTTGCGTCTCGACGCTTACGCCGGGGGACCCAACGTTCTCCACGAGGCTGTCTCCCCTTAATGGAACGGTGGCGTTACTCCGTTCCTCCCAAAAGGAACTAGTTCCAGAAACTCCATTCCTTGGAACGCCGTTCCGTACAACACTGTTTACGAGGTCGTTCTTGAACGTACTGAGGCTGTCTCAGCCACGTTGGTTTCAGCGGACCGGGTATTAAGGGGTCAACAGAAGTGACGATCCATCTGTTGCCGTCTGGAGTAGTTGGGAGGGGCCCGAAAAGGTCAATGCCGACGACAGAGAAGGGTTCTGCTGGGCAAGGAAGTGGTTGTAGCGTCCCGGTCGGAGCAGTATAGTAGGTCGCTTACGGTGTTGGCAAAGTGTGCATCAGGCAACATATCTAGCTATGATGGTGGACAGACCTGGCCAAAAGAATCGGCTGCGTATGCGCTCGTGGGTTTTGTGGTACCTAACCCAAGTGGCCTGACGTACGGTCATCGTGTGAGGCCTGCAAAACTTCAGCGCGAAGAGAGCGCGGTACAACGGGAATCCATTGATGGCCTTCCGGGTGAAAAATGTAACGTTAGAGCACGTCGTCTTCGAACTTGAATAGTTTGAGCTGTTTCCGTAGCCTGGCATTCGGTGGAGATGAAATACCGCTAAGGCGATTAATGATACCGTGGCAATATGAATCGGCGTGCTGGTGAGTGGAAAACAGTGATGGACGGTTTGATGGAGTCAAGGAGGAAATCGGTCTAATAGACGATGCGCCCTCCGTGCGGCCAATTTGACAAGGTGATGTGATGTGCTCCGATGATGGTGGTAAAGGGCATGGTGAAAGAGCATCGGCATCTCGGTGCTTCCGTCCGAACTTGTAAATGATATCGAAATCATATGCTTGTAATCAGAGTATCCAGCGGCCAAGGCGTCCAGACAAGTTTTTGATAGTCGACAACCAACATATAGGCATGGTGGTCGGTCACAACCGTGAAATGTCGACCGTGGAGGTATGGATGAAATTTCTGAATGGACCAGACAACAGCCAAACACTCTTGTTCGGTTATCGAGTACCTCTTTTCCACAGAAGTCAGAACGCGGCTTGCATATGCAACAACCTTTTCGCAAAATTCGCGGTACGTCGCGCTGCAGCAGTAGGGCACCAATTCCTTGACCAGTATGCACTAATGCATACTGTATACTGTAATGCACCCACGTCAGTATGCACTAATGTGGGTGCCTTGTCATCAAAAAGACAAAGAACAGGTGGGGATGTTAGTGCGCACTTGAGTTCAGGGAACGCGGCTGTGTGTGTGTGTGTGTGTGTGTGTGTGTGTGTGTGTGTGTGTGTGTGTGTGTGTGCGTGTGCGTGTGCGTGTGCGTGTGCGTGTGCGTGTGCGTGTGTGTGTGTGTGTGTGTGTGTGTGTGTGTGTGTGTGTGTGTGTGTGTGTGTGTGTGTGTGTGTGTGTAGGGAAAATACGTAGGGAAATCACGTAGGGAAAATACCAGGATGGTACTGACGTTTTGGCCGGGGACCGGCCTTCACTCCGACGCATTCCGGTCCCCGGACGGGACGTCAGTAACATCCTGGTATTTTTCCTACGTGATTATATGAGGACTGAGTACCTTCCCTAAAGTATCGCCTCGGTAACGTGGCCCAAGCAGACTACCATGGTTTACTGTCGAAACACATGTTGCCCAGGTAACTGGCTTCTTTTGCTGTCGTCCTTGTCAGCGTTCCGGAGTGGCCGATATATGGTTTGTCGACGAGACGTGTTGGAAGCACTTTGGTTCTGACCTATGCCTTTTTACATTTGCAGCCGTTGGCAACAATGGCTCTCGCAGATTAAAGTGAACGTCGGTAGCGTGGCCGAGCGGTCTAAGGCGCTGGTTTAAGGCACCAGTCTCTTCGGAGGCGTGGGTTCGAATCCCACCGCTGCCACATTTTTTTCCCCTGCCTTTAATTTTTTTTTATCGCTGAGATAAGTGCTGTAATTATGGACGGTGAATGCTTGAAAATAGTTACACCATTTACATTTTTTTTCTTTTTTTTACGTGCAAAATCCACTGAAGGCCACACGCCACAAAGCTTTGTGGCCTTCAAGGCGTACTCAGCCATTTGCGACCGTTGCGAATTATTATAGAATATCTCACGTCGTGGAGAAAGGGGTGACGAAAGAGTAGCAACGCGGCTAAAGGGTGTGAGTCTTGTCTTGTCTTGTTTCCTAAACTGTGGCTCATACCCACTTCGGGGGATTGGGTCGATCGTTGCTTTCCTGCCGTGTTTCTTCCTTCTCTCTCTCTCTCTCTCTTTTTTTCTTGCTTTAACTGTTTCGCCGCAAGCAATGAAGGAAGTACTTATGTACTTTTCAGCATAGTACTCCACTATGCCATAGTGGCTCCACTAGACCACGCCGCCTATCGCACCACAAGGTTAGGCTAGCCACCCTAACAAGGTACCACAAGTAACAGGCAGCAATGCATCGCCAATCCAAAGAAATATCTCTTACACCCAAGAAAAACATCTATTGCTTTTCATCAGGACAATCAGGAAGCGAAAAAAATAATGTTCTCAAAAAAAAAAAAAAGAAGAAGCAGAAAATGAAGAAGAAAAACGTAGTGGTAGTAAGAATGAATTCGATGACGGTTCCTAGTTTCGATCCCGGTTAAGGTGCTGCGATTGCTGCGCCATCTGTCGCAGCGTCGCCAACAGTAATGAGACGGCCAAAGCGCGCGGAGGTATTCGTCGGCGCTGCGTCGATGGTGCTGTTCGGTCTTCTCTGGCGTTGAGACAATGTCATCCGTCAGTTCGACTAATTCTAATCCATCGTCTGAAAGCGTACGGAAAAGGAAGAGGAACAAGTGCCGGTACTGCTGCGTAAAAAACTGCCACAGCCACGAAGGCCAGCCTGGCGTGAAATTGTACCGATTTCCTGGCCGCCCGTGGGAGCAAGAACGACGGGAAAGATGGATTGTTGCTGTTCGAAGAGTTAAGTAAGTAATTGTGAAAACACCGTTTTCCTAGTGTCAATGTAACTATATACCATAAGGTCTAGCCAGGTCTAGCTGCTTGAGGTTCTGCAACTGTATTTGTGTGCTTAGCGCGGTTGCAAGTCTATGGAGCACGTTTTGCACAGCAAGCTTGTGTAGCGCGAAATTTTACGCGCCAATTTGTGCCTCAAATGCTCTTGTAGGCTGCATGCGAACCTTTGTTGATTTGAGGCTATACCATCGTGAGGCTGTACCATCTTGCTTCACACCTGCCGCGAGACCTTCCACTCCTCCTTGGTGCCTCATTCAGCCAACGATCAACCTGACAGTACCTGGCGTCCGGAAAAAAGTAGATATGTCATCGCCGGCTCTTAAACAGCTTACCTTATTCCTATTATATGAAAGTACCTGAATTACACCCACATATACACCGACGGTTCCGTCTTGCAGAACAGCTCTACTGCCGCTGTCGTTATTCCAGAAAAAGCCACCACTATCAAGGTGAAAACATCTCACTTGACAACGTCGACGGCAGCAGAACTCGCAGCGCTTCGAGTCGCACTACATTTGATTAATGATGAACCAGCACACAAATTGTCCGTTTTCTGCGACTCGAAGACGGCACTGCAGAGTTTACTGTCAGCCTTACGGCGAGGTCCACAGGAACAACTGGTTTTCGAAATCACAGAGGCCATACACCACCTGACTGAGAAAGGACACGAAATAATCTTTCAGTGGCTGCCAAGTCACTGTGGAATTATTGGCAATGAACGTGCCGATCAGGCTGCTCGTTCAACTCATGAACAAGACAACCGCCTATCGATCCCGCTGTCAAGGACAGATGCTGCAAGGATGCTCCACCTACTTGCACGCCAATGCACTTCATCAGACTGGAATAAACCACATTTTATGCACGCCCGATTATACACCTTGGATCCAACCTTAAGCCTTCGACTTCCACCAAGACTTCCTCTAAGAGACGCGACTCTTCTGTGCAGGCTATGGTTGGGCGTCGCGTTTACCAATGCCTATGCATTCTGCATAGGGATGGCCGACAGCGCAGCATGTGGCGATTGTGGCGACGCGGAAACGATTCGTCATGTTCTTTGTCAGTGCCCACAATACAGTGTGCAGAGACAATCGCTTTCCGTCGTGCTGAACCAGTTGGACGACAAACCTTTATCGGAAGAAAGAATTCTGCAACATTGACGCGACTTCACATCGCATCAGAAGGCCGTGCAAGCGCTCCTGCGGTTGCTGAAGTCCACTGGCCTGTGTGAACGTCTGTGATTGGAACGCCTCCTTTGTTACCTATGCCTGCGTCTTTTTTTTTTTTTTTTCGCTCTCTCTCTCTTTGCACTCTCTCCAACCCCTTTATCCCCCACCCCAGTGTAGGGTAGCAAACTGGAAACTGACTTCTGGTTAACCTCCCTGCCTTTTCTCTCTCGCTTGCTCTCTCTCTCTTTGTTGATTTGCTTGCATGCGTGTAGTCCGGTAATTAAGCAATTAATTGTTTTTCTGTGACACTTTCAGCGAAGTAAGTAAACTCTGTTTGGCGTTGATTTTGGGGGTAGTGGTGGTGCATGTAACATCTAAACTACAAATGCCTTCACCAAGTGGCTCCCGCCGTGAGACTGCTTGCTCTCGTCAGTGCTTTGTGGCGTGTTTGCCTCGTTTACCGTCTCGTGAAGAAGTCATTCGGTTACTGCATGTGTGCTCTTGCTTGCGGCCGCATGCATAGGGCACTGTGTCGTCAGTATGAACTGCCTAGTATTCGCAACCATATTCCCCTTGTTTTCTTTAGCGAGAACGACGGCTCGCCGTGGATGCCGAAGCAGACAAGCAGGATCTGCTCCAAACACTTCGTGAACGGCGCAAAAAGCACGATAGCGACACACCCTGGCTATCACCCAACTATTTTCCCGGATGTTTACAAAGTTCGTCCTGTAAAATCAACCGACCAGCTGTCGAGGTATGGAAGGTAAGTGGCCAATCATCTGCCCGCTGTGCCGTAGTGCATTTCAATATTTAATTCAGATGCTGTTAATACTGTGTTCTTCAATTATATTGGCTCATTTGCTTGTTCCAGTTAACCTGCAAATCCAACTGTTGAAGCCCAGCTTAAGACACTGAATAGTGCGAGAAGCGAAAGCTGTTTTGACACTTCTTTTTTCTGTGTACTTTCAGGTGGAAGAAAAGAGACGAGGTAAAGTCAGTGGCAACCGGAGAAGGTTGTTGCACCATTGCCAGTACAGATACCACACGGGGCAGCCAAGATACAGATGCAGACACTGCAGGCCACAATTACTCTTTGCGTCCGCCTGGCTTGGAGCTGCTCTGCGCTGCTGCTGCATCACTACAGGAGGCACAAGAAGATAAGGCGAGTCTCACAGGAAGCATTAAGTAGTGACATAAAATTGATACATTGTAATCTAAGTATTAAGCTTATGTGCGAGTTGTCAAGGGCACTTTTATTTGCTTGGACTGCCTCAATGCACTTCTGCACGGGTATGGATCACAGTGGAGCGAAAGTTTGTGAAATAATTTTGTCTGTCTTTCAGGCCCAGTGAGAGTATAATTTATATAGCTGCATTACCTCTAATGTGTGCATCGTTTTCTAAGCTAACATTTAAATATCATATTGCTTTTCTTGAAGACATGTAATCCTTGTCTTAAAACCTTCAATGTACGCATATTCTCCTAAAGTTGTACCCGTGTGTAGTTTCTTACCTGATTTTCCCTTGAGTGTATGTCTTTTTCTTTTACTGTACAGTTCTAGATTCGATCCCTTTGCACTTATAGAGTAAAACTACTGCCAACTTTTGTATGTCATTTTATATCACGATAATTACTTTTGGAATGTGACGTAATCATGCAATTCCTGCGAAAGGGCAGCTCTGCGCTGCAAAACAAAGCTCTTGTCTCGCAGCACTGAAATGCCGGTCAGTAGTTCACACTTATAGAGTGTCCCAGTCACCTTGCTCCATTCCCCATTTTGTCTTTGCAGTGGGAACATGCGACTGATGGACCTTCATACGGCACCTTGCCTGGCTAAAATTTTGCCAGATGTGCTACCTAATGTTGCAACGGCAGGGAAGGCTCTGTCAGAGCGGCCTATCAGGTTTATCTTTGGCCTTCCAGTAGGGCCTGGGGACATTAAGTCAGACTAGTTTCCACTGGAGACCTACAGTACCACTGTGACAAGTGCACCTCGCAAGAATGAGCTGGCAGATAAAACTGCCCACTCCTATCTAACGGCAAGGGGAGCGGGCAGCCCCTTGAATATATCCTCCTGAGACCCGAACACAACTATCGGACATAATCACTCTTTAAGATGGTTTTCATTGTCTACTGTTATGTTACGAACTTGAAAAACAATGTTAATTAATAACTTAAACACCACGATTAGGTGCCAGAAGCCGAGTCTCCTTGTACGTGAAAAAAATAAGTATCTTCGTTATTTCCCCAGGTTTTCTGTGTTAAAAACTGCATTTCATTGCTTAAACGCAGAGACGAATATGGAATTACATGTAGTACATTGCCATGTTGCTGCCACGTTTGGTATTTTCATGCAATCTCTGTGGCTTAAAGACACACCTCAAGATTGCTTTCGACCGCCTGGGACTACACAGAGCTCTAGATCAATTCAGTGTCAAATTTCTCGAAAGTAAATGACCAGAGTATGAGTAAACCACTTCTTTACAGTTACACATGCACTGTACTTCATACCAAAAATTAATATTTTGCATAATCACTCCCGAGTGAATTTTGAAAAAAAGTTGGAAGGCAATGAATGTGCAATGTATTGTACAAGGGGTCTTAGGAGGATTATATAGGGCGACACAGGCTCCTCGGACGACTAGCAAACAAGTCGCTTTGGCAGAGTGAGTTTTGAAGACACTGTGTCGTGGTAAGCGTAAAACGACATTCAACAAGACGAGGTCAGCAGATCAGCCGTCTCTGGAACAGGATGCAGCACATGACGATGCCGATCTAGACAATGGTGTAGATAAATTTAGATACAGGAATGTGCGTGCGGCAGTGCATGGTAGCTTTCTATACTTTTATTTATGCTACCTTTGATAGGCACATGTATATCTATCGTGTGTTTGCGCAATAAAAGTTTTATTGCGAGTTCGCCCTTGCATTGTCTACTCCTCTGTCGTCCATGTATTTATTTCATGCAGTACCCATTACCATGAACTTACTGCCAATTTGTCCTACTGTCATTTTGGTCTGACAAGCAAACATTCTTTACAGGCAGTGGGTACTGTATGTACACAAATTCAGAAAGCAACAACATATATTTAGAACTTTCAATATTTTAAATCTTTTCAACATGCAACTGTTGCCACAAGAGTACGGGCTCCAACTTGACTTGTACAGAATAATGCTTTGAAGATCATGCTCTGCTGCATGCCCATGATGACAAAACCTCTGAGAAATGGTCATTTCCCCCTGCTAATGCTTATACCAGATGACAGCGGCAAGGTTACTAGATGTTTCATACAAATTTATTCTTTTTACAGTGGGAACAGTGATGGTTGTACATGAAAAAGAGGGTGGTCGGCAGCGAACATAAAACACTATATTACCCAAAACGCGAAATATACATAGCAAAAGGGAAAATATCAAAACGAAATATGTACCAACACAACAAAACAGGAGGAAACACTCATGCTGGTGAATATGACCACTATAAATACAGATGATGCATCCAAGGGTGAAAAAAAAAATAGAATGACTTAAAAAAGTTTTTTTTTCTCTATTTACAAAATGACACAGGCAGTCGCTGAGCTGAGTTGCTTCATGCACATATACAATTACTTGGCCAAAACATTACACTCCAGTGGTTGTTGCGATTTACACTCCCCTGCCACTATTGAACTTATGCAAGGCAACTTCCATTGCACAGCAATACCACTGCCTCTGCACAATAAGCATTGCATTGCTTTGTCCTCACTTGCAAAAATGTTATTGATGTCCTGCCATGCTAATCACATCAATCAGCAATTGTTTGGGTGGCTCAATATGCAGAACTGATGCTATCAACATTCCATTAATTTTAACTTGTTCAGAACTAAAATTATGATATTTAAAGGCTACATGTGATACTTTCTTTTTTGCTGAGAAATACCTAAAACCTACCAGTGCCACAGTGGACGTACTAGCAGTACAATGTGGAAGCAAGGTGATACCCTTGTGATGGAGATAGTTCAATCATCTCATTAAGTGTAGTGGACTTCATTACACACGTGACACCCAATTACAATGAAGCACAATTCAAACATTTTGTTGCAAAATATCTTTCAAGCAACTTCATGTACAGTCCTCAAGTGCCCAGTATTTTTAACCATCCTCCAAGGCAACCTGCCAATATGGCAGAAGTATTAGTCAAGCTTTGTACATTAAGCCTGACACTCGAGCATCCACTCCTGTAAACGTCCCAGGCAGGAAAGCAACACTTCTCCCATAACTTGCAAATGTACCTTCATATCGTGTCTTAAATTTGCAGCAATGAACGGTCCGACGTGCATTGCTAATTGATGAACACCTAAGAAGTACATCAATTTGAACTGTGTACACATGGTATACCTGTGTGCGTGCATATAAGATGCACTGCATGCCATCTGCTTCTAAGCTCTTGCATTTCACATGAATGCCAGGCAGCTAGTTACTATGTCTCAACAATCCTACCATGCGTGCTCTACTTACAATGCACAAAAGTCAACGAACTACCTTTTAGCAGAGTGTAGCTTACAGTATGCAGGTATTTCACGACGCTAATGCAACTGATGATCCTATGAAGCCCTGCATGTTGCTGCTTACGCTGCCAATGAGCCTTCACAACTTTTTTTTTTTAAAGTGAATGTGAATATGGCTAAACATTGCAGCCTTTGGCTTGGTAGACCATCTACGAAGACGAAGATTTACACTAGTTTCATATTCTTTTTGCATTTAATATTTCGGCCCAGCTCGAATAACATCCTTTTGAAGACAATGCTCTCAAATTTGAAAATTTGTTGCAGAAAAAGTGAATAACAACATAGCCGAGTACACTCCACATACAATTTAGGCAGAATTCACCGTGAAATAAAACGCTGCCATCTACACACAGCTCTGCTTTTCTCCAATATTTTTGCCACGAGGACATTATGGCAGGTGCATAGCTCTTTCACAAACTGCTCTCAACTGCAAACTGTCAGGATTATACATACATCCTATAAATACAGAAAACAGAGCCGAGGTGACAGGCAGCCACACGTTGCTTTGCTTATGGATGTTCCACTGCCTAAAAAGTTTTACAGACCAGAAAAGTCATTAAAAAAACTGTTGTCCTGTGTTTATTAAAAGTTTTTAATAAATTGTGAATAAAGATTTGATTGATTCAGTAAGAAAGATTTCCCAATGGCACTGGTCCAGTCTGACTTTGCAGGGCATCATGTGGTAGCGCTTCACATAAATCTTCAAGCTGCGCCTGTACCACACATGGAGTGTTTTAGCCAGCACACATACATTTCAGCATTGCCCTTAAGTTGTAATATCAGGGCACAGCCATGACAGCACAGCTGGGGACAACTCATTACACTGAGCTCAACCAAAGTGCATGGACCTTACAGTCCCAACATAATGAACACGGATATAACAATTTGATGCATATAACGAATTACCGAATACAACAAAGTAAATATACAAATTGTCTTCAAAATTAGCAGGCACTGAATACATGATCACTAAGGCATTTTCATGTCGAATGTGACTTCAATTACAGCACACTTCAACCATATGACATTCTGTGGCTGCATATCCTTACCTGCTGGCACAGTTTGCAAAAATGCATAATTCATAATACTAAACACTTTTCACCAACGAGAAATGTCGCACAATAAAATGTTCCAGCATGTTCTGGTCTAAACAAAGTGTCGCCTACTGGTACCGACGTTGCAGGTGCTTCCGTTTCTGTCCCAGTATTATGCGAAACCATTAACTCTAGTAAAACTAATAATAGATAAACCTCTGTTTTACACGACAATGCTTATGCTAACTTATACATAGGTCAACTTTTTAATTGATGCAAAGCACCTACTAGGTTAACCCTTTGCGGTCCGAAACTTTTACCCACTTTCCAGCTGTCCCAGTCCGAAACCATTTTGCCAGTTTATAGTGCCACGATGAAAACCCCAAACTGGACGAAAAACTCATAGGATATTTATTTTTTTCTTTTGCATTCTGCAGGCAACTCCTCTACCGATATTTGAGCAGCGTGTGATACCACTCGAAGCATTTTTCTGGGTGCAGGCCAGGGTTGTTACTGCAGGTTTTGCAGAAAAACAGTTTCCCTCCTGCCTCCGTTTGTTTTTCGATCACTACAAACAGCACAGTCTTTGCTATTTCAGCCTGGGAGCTTGTAGACGAAATGGCTCCTCTCATCTAGCATTTCCTCGCACTCCTTCCATACAGACGGGCCCCGATTTTTGGCTCTAGCCCTCACGTCACCCACCGGCTGTTGGAAGAGGTTGCGGCGGTACTGCAGGTGTCGCTGTTCTTTCTCAGCATGATTCTGCAGCTGTGTGAGCCTCAAAATAAAGCTATTGAAAATGGAAACCTCTAGAAGCTTTCCCTAAATGCGCCACCGTCAAACGCACGCGATGAAAAAGTGGTCATGCTTCTCAGCGAGCCGCGCGAACGTGCTGTTCCACGCGCAAGTGACAACGCTCTGGTATCCAGAAGCCGTGCTGAACATTGTGCTGCACCCTAGTGCAAACAGAAGTAAACTTCAACAAACAAAGTTTACTTATCCCTCAAGAGATGGCGCATCAAGTTTATTGCGGGCGAACATGCTGTTCCGCGCGCAAGTAGCGCAAGTGAGAACGCTCTGGTATCCAGAAGCTGTGCTGAACATTGTGCTGCACCCTAGCGCTAAGAGAAGTAAACTTCAACAAAGTTTATTTATCCCTCAAGAGATGGCGCATCGTGTATACAAAGAATGCGCACGAATCGCAGTGAGAAAAGCCGCGAAATTTAACCCCCAAACCCCCTTGTCGGGCGGTGCCCAACAGCGGACCGCTATGGACATGTTGCGTTGTCGGGCCCTGCCCGACACCGGACCGCAAAGGGTTAACACAATTGCTAGTTGTCGGGCCCTGCCCGACACCGGACCGCAAAGGGTTAACACAATTGCTAGTCTCGCCAGACTGCCTTAACGCATGGGCATGCGCATTGTGTTGCAAAGCTTTTTTTTTTTTCTTTCTTTTGCAGACTGCCACCAAAATAAAGCATTTTAACAGTAACATAAACTTATGAAAACCGTAACAAGGGGAAAAAAAGGGGGCATGCCTTCAATAACTTTGCTTATTATTTCTAACCCACTTCCCTCATTTCATTCATCGTATACACCTTCGATTCTCTGGTTTAAAATCTGCCAAAGAATTCCAAATGTATACAGCGCACCTGCATGATTTAATGTAAATAAAATATTTATATTAAAAAAAGCATCCTCGTAACTCTTTTCAACGCTAACTCTTGGTTGTCCTTAGTGCCAAAAAACAGCAAGATCAGCAATAAGCCACAAGAATCGAAATAAAAAATAGTACCGGCATCACAAATTCAATGGTAAATATAGGCATCCGAGGACAAAGTGCTAACATCAACAGGGATAGCACAGCAATGACTCGGCAGGAATGGCAGTCACTATGCATTGCTTCCATTGCTCTGGTGGAAGCTTCTTGTATGGCTGCTTAAGATATAAACCCAGCAGGGAGACATAAACAATGTCTTAGTTGGCGTTGGGAAAGTAGGTGAGTGGGAAGAAATCGACGTCAGGGCTGTGAAATGGCTTGTGCGGCAAGTGTTCGTATGGTATGTACAATAGTAGATAGAGGACCTTTTCTTCAGATTCAAGGGGACACTATAAAACACACTGGTTCAGTAATTCATTAAGACGTAACATGCAAAAACAAAATTAAAAGAAATGCCTGCACTCACGTCATGCAACTGTACTGTGGGCACCAAAAGTGGATGGAACACAGTGCTGCAATCTAACCCTCACATCCACGCACATGCCTCGACTCAACTCCATCCCTTAGGCGTAAAGGGCTGTGCCATCCCTCAACTAATTCTGCTTCAACAATGCTTCCCAGCAATTCCTGTGATAAAAAGTTTGAGATAGTCGCATCACTTCAGCAAGGCTCCTCAGGATCTTTCAAAGAAGAGTTGCTCAAGATAGTCACATCACTTCAGTAATGCTCCTCAGCAACTTGCTTCAGTAAGGCTCCTGAGACTCCTTCAAAGAAGAGTTGCTTGAGATAGCCACTCTGCTTCAGTAGTGCTTCTTGGCAGTTACTTAGGTAAGCAGCTGCTTAAGATTGTCGCATCACTTAAGTAATGCTCCCGAGCAACTTGCTTCAGCAATGCTCCTCAAACTCCTCCAAAGAGTTTGCTCGAGATAGTCGCTCTGCTTCAGTAGTAATCCTTGACTGTTTGGGATAATGAGTTGCTTGAGATAGCCACATCTCTTTGGTAATGCTCCTCAGTAACCCCTTTAGTGAGGAATTGCTTTATGTAATCAGCCGAGTATTAATTTCTAGGTGAGGAGTCAGTTGAATAACACTCCTCTACTGCCAGTGCCTGTTTACGAAAAAATGGTGCAGGAATCGCTGAGGAGTGTTATTGAAGCACAGTCAAGGTGTGGCATTGCCCTCCACTTGACAAAGTTGAGGAGCTGCAAGTAACGCAGTTGTGCAACCTAACAGAAACTGAATCCATGATGTACTCGTGCATAACCACAGCGATGACATGCTCATGCTAGAAATAATGACCGTCTTGGCTTTGGTCGCAGTACCAGGCTCTGACTTTAGCGTGCACAGTATTCAAGACTACATATCTGTTTTGCAAAAGCTCGACACAGTCCTTCTATGCATGTTTATGTCAGTGACGCTGCTGGGAAAGCACACCGATTCTGTTACAGCTGAGTTCCACCATGCCTGCATTCTGAAAGTGCTTATCGCAAAACATAATTTGGATGAACGATGACACTATACAGAAAAATAATAAATCATTTGGATGCTGCGAATATCAGAGAGTGGCAGATCGATACGACGCAGCACTGGTAAAAAAATTAAGACCACAACTTCCCATGCAAACTATGGAAATCACATGAGCAAAGTCCTTGTTCTTCCACACTGGCCTTGGCACACCGGCGATGGCAAGGTGATGTCGTCGCTGCATTCGAATCCTGGCGCAGTTGGCTAAGAAACACCCCAACAGAAGTCGCCGGTGCACCACAATTAAAATAGGCTTCTCAGATAGCACTCCTCACGTGCATTTCAGAAATCACAAAACCATTGTTTCCTCTTCTGTTCACAGCAGCCATAACAAACCGGCAATGATGAGGCAGCTGCACCGAAAGGTTGAAGATTCTGCTAAATGAAAGGCTGCAGGGGCAAACGTCACAGCTCCACTATGAGAGCTCTCCCCGTTCCTGCTAGAGTTTTTCCAGTTTGTGCTATAGGCCTGACAGGTGAGAGTGTAAGATGTCTAGCTCTGCAGGTTGCTGATCAACCATTTGGCAGCAGGCTCTCATTGGCAGCCATGTCTAACTGTTCTTTGAACTCTGTGAAGAGTCGTTGAAGCCGTAAGTTTGAAGCCAGGAAGGGCAACACCTCTTGGAGAAGGCCACGTTTGTCCAAGCCCTGTGAGAAGCAAAGTTCAAGTTACAATTATTAGTACTACAACTCCTCAAGAGACAGTGAAAAGCTACGATAGCATGTAGTCAATGTGATTACCAAATACTGCTGCACACATATTGACGCCTACGAATATAAGGTGAACCTCCCAACCCGCACTCACGAAAGCAAGATGAAAAAGAAGATATTAAAATAAACAAAAAAAAAATTCTGAAATAAGTCCTCACAAATTTACATGCCATGTAGAAGTTGCAGCCCCAGTTGCTAATGCTGTGAAATATACTAGGCTTGTTCACTATGCCACTACTCCCTGTGTCAATGCAGTCACTGCCGTGGATGCCGTCTTCTCGAAAGTTAACCAACTCTTCTCTCTTCAAAATGGAGCCCTTTGAAGATGCTGATTAAACCATGGTGACTGGGAACTTGCACCGAACATTCTTTAACCACAACACCTGAGTGCTGAGCCTGATGCTTCTGACTGGAGTTCTCTAAGACATCAAAGCTTCTCTCCACCATAAGGTTTCCTTCCCACTCCAAAGAATGATACTGCTTTCTGTATGAATGACAATGTGCCTATCAAGGAGTTTTCATTTGTAATGTAACCCCACAGCAATGCAGACCCACTATGCATGCTGCCAGACCCATACCTGCCAACCTACAAACTTTAAAATTAATCAAAATCCTGCAGACAGGGCACCAGAAGTGGGAGGGAGGAATCACATGCATTTTTGAGTCGGAGACCTAGGGAGGGTATGGTCGGAGATCAACAAGCAAAATTTTTTTGCAAACAGAATATATTTTCGTAACACTTGATGGAACATTCGTGAAATTGTAAAACGAGCTTGAATTCATTAACTTAACAAAAAAAAAAATCAGTAGAACTGGCAGGTATGCAGACCTTGCGAGCAGCTGACAGCACGGACAATATGATATAGTGAAATCTCGATACGATTCTGCATAATACGTTTTTTGGAATAATACGTCTTTTTCTTTTCCCGATAATATGATCTGCTTGGATAATACATTGGATAATAAGATTTTTGGATGACACGCTTTATTTTCTGATTCCCGTGAAGATCATATCAATGAGATTAGATTGTATTCCTAGACTTTGGCTAAAAACTTGACTGCAAACCAACTCCAGGTCCAAATTTCAGCCAAAACTTAAACTGCAGCAGAATGTGAAGCCAATTCAACGTGTGACTCAATTATTCAGGATACTAATAAAAAAGAACATGGCACAATAGGTCTATTTAATTGTCCTCCACCACTGTGAACAACTTCACAGCAGGGTACGAGAAGTTCAGGAATTGTGAAGCTCAACTTCAGCATACTTCAGCATTGCAGGCACAATGTGACACTTGAAACTAATGCTGAGGTGCAAACGTTAGGTTTTGTCCGCGTAAAGTGCCCCATCCATGTCAGTTTGAGAGGTCCTGAATGGAAGGTGAGGCATAAACACAACCAACATTGCGTAGACACAGCAGACATCTGTAAGCGAGGTTTTAACGGCACCTATGCCCACATGCTGCTTCGCACTTGAATGTCTGCACCAAGTCGGCAATGTAAGTCGGGACGGTGCAGAAAAATTGGGAACCAGCCCTGCACCATTGCTGCACTGCTTAAATGAATATTAAACAGAGGAGGAGAGCACATACGCCTCAAACAGCCGACGTGACCAACGGAGTCCAGAAGCATCGACAAGTTACGCGAAGGCAACGGTAATGAGAGAGAAACCAGAGTGCGTGCCAATGGATGAGTCACCACCCTCCTCGACGACGCTCCGACGGCCACGATCTAAGACATGAGAATTGACTAGAAGATTCCCAGGCTTTGTTCATGCTACAGGACCACAACTCCGACCAAGTTCCAGAACCACCGTCAAAGGCAATAAAAGCGGTGTGCGGGAATCGGAAAGGGGATCAGACCGCGCTGGTGAAGAGATGTGACGTGAAGACCGACCGTTTGCGGAAGAAGGGGATTCCCCGGCAAACTAGTCGATGAGTTTATTGAGCGTCTACATTTCCGGAAGAAGTTCTTTCTTCGAGATTTCCCTCGAGCTATGTCGAGATCGTCCAGCTCAAGACCAGCACGGGTGAATACGATTGGACACTGTGTGTTCCTGTTCATTCTGTACTTTACGTGTTAGACTCTTAGTGCTTGTCGTTAATTATTTTCCTGTTTTATTAATACCCATCTGAATTGTATTATGATGTGTCTAGCCTAAGTGTGCACATGTGTATGTAAGTGCCTTGTTTGAAGAATATTTTGTTGTGTTTTGACAACTCTGGGCTCTGACTCAGTCTTTGGACCACAACCGGCGTTTGCTGGCGCATCAGAGGGCCCCTTACTAATTGTCCTTGCTTTCGTGGGGTTTTTTTCGGAAGCTGATAAGTCGGCAGTGGAATTTGGCCGGCGTTGTAGAATTGGAAGCATGCTACAAATTTCTGGATAAAAAAATGGCTTCACATTCCGATTTCTACTCTGTTTAGGAGCTCTAATGTCACTTATAAGTTAGTTTTCTACTTTGAACCCATAAATAAAGGTGTGCATATGATTTGGGGACGTTTTAGAATTGGTAAAATATTGCCAAATGAACCAGCAGTGTTTTTGAAGCTTTTCTCTGCATCTCGTTTAATTTGACCTGCCGGATAATCTGACCAATTTCATTGGTCCTGTCACAACCAGCGTGCCTGACCCCTATGGTGACCCCAATAGTGACCCCTTAGCAGCAGTGTCTGTCTCGGTGTCAATATGTGGCCTGCCCTAAGATTTTCAAGCAGTAACTGTAGCTCACAATGTCTCATTACGATATTTACATGATTCTAATGGGCACATTGTCTTTTTTCAGGAAAATTGGTCCGAAAATTGGCCGCACGTTTCAATCAAACACGAAACCAAAATCGCCTTCGCGGTGTCTGTATAACACAGATGTATAGCGGTGAAGCTGACTTTAGGAAACCGGCCACTAATGTGCAATACATACTGGACCCTTGTTCATTTTTCTTGTTAAAAAAGATTTCTGCTTTGTTTAGGAGCTTTAACGTAATTTCTGCGTCAGTTTTAGACTTTGGAGACGCAGAAAGTGGGCATGCATTTGATTTGGGGGCATGTTAGAATAGGGCAAATACTGCTAAATGAATATGCAATGTGTTTTGGCATTATTTCTGTATCTTGCTTAGTTAGACCCTCTGGATAATTCAATGAATCTTGTCGGTTCTGTCAGAGTCGAATTAACAGAAAGTTGACTGTAGCAGAATTGCGGAAAAAGAAAAAGAAAGAAAGTATTATTTCACAATCCTGCAAAGCTTTAATGATTAAGCTAGTTACACTCTGAAACATAAATCTTCTAAAAAAAGAAAAAAAAAACTGTGTACATTCGGAACATCACTCCCGAGTTCAACACACATTCATTCGTCAGACTGAAAAAGTAGCAGGGCACATTCATGATCCTTAGGAAGAGGTACAGATGAGGAATATAGTTGGAGAGATGATAAATGTCAATGACTGAAGTAAAACGCTACCGCATTCACCACTTGTAGCTTGTACTGCTGATGTGTGAAAAGCTGAGTGACTAAGATCAGCTAGTCTCGTATGTCCCCATCAGCTCACAAAAGCCAGTACCTACTCCCACGAACATGTTGTAGAGAACCTGCTTGTGCACAAACAAAATGCACTCAACAGGCTAGGACACCGAGAAAGTGCTTAGTCAACAGGTACTAAGATGCATTCTGGTCATTTCAGCCACTGACATATGTAGCTATTCATTCGTCATTTTCATTCATTTTCTTCTAAAGTAGGCCACTAATTATGCTTACTAAGCTCACAGGTTTTGTCAAGTCAATACAAAAATGCAAAATAACTTCAAGGGGCCTTTTTATCGAAGCCAAGAAATGCATTAAAATTAAAATACACTATTTCAGAAATACTTCACTGCAAAAATTACTTCAATGCGTTCAGCAGATGCGCAGTTATTGGCAATCAAACCTCCTCGTCATGGCGGTTTCACTCCTTCTTCAATGCCTTGTACTGCGAAGGCTATGGTGGAGTGGGCCGTGCCCATAACGCTCCTTCGTCACCGTGGCGTGCAGTTCAAATTTGATTTTGGATGTTCACATAGACGCCACAATTTCCGATTTTGGCACCTACGATGCATCAAACATGGTTGTCCTCATGGAGCCACAGAGCACTCAACCAGCGGACGCTTCGCGACGCGTCGTAGCAACCGCGGTATCTATGCTACTTAGCAGACCGCAGCTACATGCAAATGCAGTGCGTATTCACAGCATTTGCTTTGTGCATGACAGGGCTTGAGAATGCGCTCGCGCTCATATGCTCCAGTCTTGGCCGTGCTACATGGTGCGGACTGGCTTCGTCCTGAACCAGCTTGACTGACGGATAGTATCCACATACAACTTGTGCATTTTGAAGCACTATCAATAGCTCAATATGAAGCTAAGTCTGTCAAGGCTTCTAACCAGCAGCAGCCAGGAGTGAGCGCATGATCGCAAGTGTGTGTGTAGCATGACCTTAAGTTAAGCATGGTTAAAGTAGTTCAGTGTTCAAAACTAGTTGAAATTAGCGAGACCTGACAGCTACGACACCGATAAACAGGCTGGCCAAAGTTTAATGCCTACACAAGCCGTGGCCTAGCTTGAGCAGACAATAGTCGACTTCTTCCAGAAGTACATAATATTGAAATCTGAAAGCAGATTTTCGCTTACTTCAGCCTGTTTATTAAACCGTGTCAAGTATACACAGTAACAGTAAGAAGATGCGCACTGATCCAAACACCCTTCTTGATTGATGTCAGCTACTGGCCAATCACAGCTGCATGTGGGAATCTGTTACATTACGAAATAAAGCAACCCGCAAAGAGAGAGGAGCACGCTTGCGTTGAAAAGAGGGCGTTTGAGAAAAAGTAACGTCATGCTCCGCTTGCGAGCGCAACACGCCACACACGACTGCAAAACGTGGCTGAGATGTTCACAGCAGCGTATGCTATCCGCCAACTGTTTTTTCAGGAACCTTGAGGGGTGGTTCAGGACCCCTTTCATTAAATTGTGGTAAGAATGCATTTCCAATGTAACCATGATATGAAAATGAACATTTGCAGAAGTCACAATGTTTGTATTTTTATAGACATTTGCTTTTCTCTACCATATTTTTCTGCCACCCTGTCACGAGTAACAAGCAGAACTTTTTTCAATCAAGTGCTTCAATAACTTTGACAAGATAGACATTGCTGTATACATACCAGTACAGATGGCTCCCATGACTGTGAGTTGCCACCAATAGGCCCAAGGAATTGGGTGCAGAGATCTTTTAGCCTCCCTTCCAAACCTGGAACAAGGGGTGAATTATCTGAGAAAAACAGTTACATAACATAGCAACTCTGTAATTCAACCTCTCTTCATTACAAGTCTTTATTGGGCTAGTAGTTGGATCAAGGACGTTTAACAGGCACACAAGCAATAAAATGGTAAGAGAATAACATTGTCGCATGTCCTGAACCGTGTGTCTTCATTACCTTGTCCCTGTAAACACTTTTGCGAACAACCTCCCACATTTATAATTAAATCACGCGATACAGATAAAAATGAAGGAGGCTGTACACAGAAAATTGAACATGTGTGCAAACAGAAGCCATATTTGTAATGTGACACAACTGACAGAATGCAGACATGCAGAAAGAACTAACCTCTTTATGTACTGTTAAGCTTCAAGTTTACCTACAATACTTCTTTCTGGGGTTTTAAGTGCCAAAACCAGTTCCGATTATGAGGCACGCTGTACTGGAGGGCTCCGAATTAATTTTGACCACCTGGGGTTCTTTCACGTGCACTACAATGCAAGCATACATGCACACGCAAGTATACAGGAGTGCACCTACGCCAAAGCATAATTGAACACAGGCCACAACTGCAACCATTTTCAGGTGTCATACGCTGGTCCAGTAAGGTTTCATCAACCTAAAAGTCATCTTAACTGAACAGTGCAGTTTAAAACTTGGCGAGCGGGCTGGGGTTAGAGCCACTTGATAAAACACAGCAGTAAGGTCTGCCAAGTGACGTCGGACCCCATTTACATTTTAAGCCTCTGGCAGTGCAAACAACCAGATTAGGTGAAGGCAAAATTGCCATCTGCAAAGGCGTCTGACTTAAAAATGTCCAAATTCATCTTTATTAAAGACGACGTGTTCTGCTTTAGCTAAAATACCAGTTTAAACATACACATTGCGCCGTCCATACTTCATCGTATGCGTGCAGCGGCACAGCTGACCAAAGAACAACGCGCTTCACATGCAGTTTCAGCGTTATTCCTGTCAAAGATGTTTGATGCGGCGACTGGGCACGAGCACATGTTGTGGTTATAGTTTCACTCATACACTCATATTATTGCATGGTTATCATATAGCGCAACATATACAGTCAAACCTTATTATAACAGAGTGGATTACATCAGTAATATTTTCATTATGTTCAATTTCTTTTATAAGCGTATATTTGTTACATGCTAATATTGGCAAGAAACATTTTAGATTTATTTCGTTATATCCGATAATTAATTATATCAATGTTTGTTAAATCAAAGTTCGACTGTTAAGTCTGATTCGAGACAACACTGCACAAAAATTATGCCGGAAAATGATTTTTCGTTGGCTACATTTAAAACCGTGTGCTTTAATGACAAATCTTACCGTGCCTAGTTCAGCCGAAATTGTTTTAGTACATGCCAAACCACGACCTGATTATGAGGCATGCCGTAGTGGGGGACTCTGGGTTAATTTTAACCACCTGGGGTTCTTAATCTATATACACGGGTGTTCTTGCATTTTGCCCCCATTTTGGAAATTGAACTCACGACCTCGAGCTCAGCAGCATGTCATAGCAAGTGAGCAGCGGGTGCTAGTTCCACCGCAGTGGCACAGTGAAGTACTGGCTCCAGCAAATACAGGGTGCTTCCCCCCAATCTTTTTGGTAGAACTGCCATGCCAGAGCGCTCACCCTCGGTGACAAGGTACCGTGCCAATGTGAGTGTCCAGAAGCGGTACTCGGTGGACGATCGCAGAGCCAAAGATGCGGCAATCTGGCCATCCAGGAAGCTCAGTGTGCCAGCCTGCTGCAGCGATGGGCCAGCATGGAACACCGACTTGGCCCGCTGGGGTACCCTGCAAAAGGTCACATGAACGCAAGGTCACTGTAAATTCACAATTATTCACCACTCTAGTTCAGGGCTGCGTAAGACAGCCCTGCAGGCCAGATGTGGCCCCGTGAGCAGATGATAAGCAGCCCGTGGCCAGGTTTAGACCTTTATGGTGTGGTGGTGCTGCAATCGGAGTATTGCCATACGATGAGAAAAACGACAATTTTGTTGCTCACAGAATGCACAACATCAACCATTGGCAGCATCAGGGACAACATTAAAAACAAAAAGAGTGTGATAGCAGAGGATCTCTTTCAAAAGCAGATAAGCGCATGACCACAGCACGTATTCGTCAGGTTACCAATACCTAGACCGTACCTATTGTTGTATTGTCCATAATTTAAACAACATGCACTTTCCCGATACATATGTTTCAATTAAGTAACACAAAACAGACTGCCTTTTCATGAGCAAAGGATTCAACATTTCCCACAAACATGCGGCTTGCATGCCTCCCAGGGAAGTAGGTTTTGGCCCTCATTGGTTTTGAGTTATGCAGCCCGGCTTTAGGTAAATCAAGCAAGTGTCAAAGCTTTTCGACGGTTTGCTATGTTTTCAATGCACATTGAAGCCGTTCAATCCCAAACCCAAACAAGTTGCATTTTTTCATTGCAATGTGTGCAGCGTGTAAAAGAAAAGCAGAGACAAGGCAGGACTAGCATTGAACTCATCTCAACTTGACTTTAGCCTGAGCTAGAACTCACAGTTGAGATCCAGTGCTTGTCCACTCTTGCTTATCTTTTGCCCAGTGCCTTTCCAAACTGTAAGCATGAACCAACCAACGGTGTCCGACACGCACCTGAACATGTTGTGCTGGAGTGATCCCAAGGGCAGTGTTGAGCTCTTGACTCCGTCTGCCATGGCGGGCATGGATGCATGGTGGTCCGAACACTGCGCCACAGCGTCTTCGCTTCCCGTAAGCAGTAGCCACGAGCCCAGGTCCTTGCTGAACAGGTATGACTTGCCCGTCGTGAGCGTCAACAGCGGCAGACCCTCGTCCGTGATGCTGGAAGCCCGGAGCGTGGCTCCCGCCTGTGTCGCGGAACAGGAGGGCCACGGACTCGTCGCGCACCGTGCAGATTCGCCTGCTCAGGTCCCAGACGTGCAGCGAGCCGTGGGTCGTCAGGACAAGCAGGCAACTGCCTTTGCACAGCATGTGGGCCACGGGCCATGACAGCAGCAGCGGTGGCATGAGCTTGGCACCCGTTAAGCACGATAGGGCCGTCAAAGTCCGGTCTTCACACACCACACACACCACGTGACTGCATCGGTGAACCAGAAGTGTGTGTGTCACCGTGAGGTTAAAGGATAAAAACGGTGCGCAAGTGTCACGATTTCTCCTGGAGGCAGCAACTCCTAGTTAGCAATGTCCCGAGAGGAAAATAACATGTCCAGCACTGCTGCTTCTATTTATATACATTTCACCCTTGCACAAAGATACACACAGTGCATACCTGTGTTAACAAAAGCAACAATTGCATAACAAACATGATAAAAATGATGGCACAATGGTTTACACATCCCAGACCTTGGCCAAATCCTTGGGGGGAACAGTGTTTTCCTGTCTGCTGACATGTGCGTTAAGGAAACAAGATGATAAACATAATATAACAGTAGTTAAAATTAAATTATGGGGTTTTACGTGCCAAAACCAGTTCTGATTATGAGGCACGCCGTAGTGGGGGACTCCGGAAATTTGGACCACCTGGGGTTCTTTAACGTGCACCTAAATCTAAGTACACGGGTGTTTTCGCATTTCGCCCCCATCGAAATGCGGCCGCCGTGGCCGGGATTCGATCCCGCGACCTCGTGCTCAGCAGCCCAACACCATAGCCACTGAGCAACCACGGCGGGTAATATAACAGTAGTACTAACTACGATAGGCCCCACAGAAAACAGATAAAACAATCTTAACAGAATATCGCTGTAAAATGACACTCGAACCTTAAGGGGGGACGCGGCTTTCGGTACTAACTTTCTTGTTTCTTGGTGGATGTCAATGAAAATTGGTACATAGAATAAGAATGGCTCTATGATGCTTTCATAAAAATTTCAAAGCGGTACGATGAAAACTTTTTGCTAGACAAATTATTTCTTTCTTGAACCTCGTGGAGGGACTGGAGGATTTACGAAATCAAGTGAAAAGTTCGTTAAATACTGTATGCACAGCCAAATGTATGCAGAAGGAGATAGCGTTCTCGAAATAATTTTTTTTCAACACTAAAATTTGTAGTTTATGTTTTCTCCAGTCCCACTGCAATGAGCACGCTTGCACTGCAAACAAGGAACCCTACTACGAATTCTTAAAACACTAGGATAAAAAAAGAAGAGCGCTATCCCCTAAAGTACAGTTCAGTGAGTCTGACAAAACAAACGCAATCAAAATGTGTAAAGTAGTTACCAAGATATCTGCTCCACGAGCTGAGCAACATGCCACAAAAACTGTACTGAGAAAACAAGGTTCAAAGTTGTCAAAATTTAATAGGCACCAGGGTTATGACTAGTCCTTTGTGTCCTTTGCGATGCGGCATCGCTTGACCATCTGACCTGATGGTCTGATGAGCTTTTGCAGCTTTCTTTTTCCGCATGGTATCTTTTTCGGCTGGGTTCCTGAACAGTTTCGCCAATACGCGCGGACGATGTTCCATCCATGCTTGAGGTGCTCAGCTGCACGTCCGCGTCGTGTTGCATGCCACCGTCATTGTCACTGCTGAAGTCGCCGGAGCAAGCTTTGTTTTAGAGATCGGTGGCTTCGACTTACGAGCACCAAATTGATGCGCAGTCTTGCGTTTCTTCTTGAACGATCGCCGGCCCATGATAACAGACCAGAGCCGTTCTCCAAGCTAAGAAGGGCCGAGCTTGACAACGTTTTTCGTTTCTCTAACAAGCGAGCACCGGTCCGTTATCATGAGTGAGATACGATCTCCAAACCACGCCGCGACGACTTGAAAAGACGCGAAATCGGCTCCTCAGCGCTGTCAGCGCGGCGAGCAGACGACCTTTCCGCCGGTTGCTAAGGGCAACCGCCCGACAGACCAATGCGGAGCCGCGTACAGTCACGTGGCGCGCGCTGCCGATCAGAAACCGCCGCGAGACCTTGAAACTTTTGCTTGCTGTGCGCTTGCTCTTGCCTGGTGCAGCTGGCCGAGGCGCCAGATTTGAAGACGGAGAATCGCGCTATCCATAGAGACCAAGATGGCGGCGCTAGGTTACGCGGTTGCGGAGATATCGGGGCTTGAAAAATGCCGTTTTTTTGCTATTTTCGAGAAACTCCTCGCCACCTTAGCTTCGATAAACATTTTTTACATCATTTTCGCGCGATTTTCCGTGACGAAATTTTGAAATAAAATAGAAAAGAAGTCATACAAACTGAAAATGTGATTTTCAAAAAATCGGTTTTTTGGTCAAATTTCGCGATGCGAAAGCCGCGTCCCCCCTTAATTGGAAGGCCTTGCAGCTTTATGGCACCGAAGGCAATGACAGGTAACCACGTGCAAGTATGTCACTCCTGTGTTCACCCCAAGAAGGCCTGTCATCAATAATCGCCACATCACTTCTCTCCTCTGATGCTGTTAGTATGGAATATCCGAACCTTGGTGTGCCCAACAACAAGGCGACTGTGACTATGTTTCACTTGAAGGCTAAGCAGCATGAGTAACTTGAAGGCACATCCAAATGGGCGATGCTGCAAGGCTGCTGATAGCTGCAACAGCTCAGTACCAGGTGATTAGATTTGCTTATTACTGCTGACCACAGTGATCAGGGCTTGTTGCTTCCACTGAGCCACTTGTGAACTTCTCCATTCACTTGCCTCGGTTTTAAAACTTGTTGATGTTCAAACTTCATTTAATCTAGTATAAATGATAAGGCAGGAAAGCTGGGCAGCTCGCGTGAGCACCTAACTTGAAGCTGATGTATATTTTGGCACTCATGAGTCATTTTGCATGGTCGGTGCTTTGCGTACTATTTACTAGTGCCTATCTCTTCCTTTTTGTATCCCTGTGCTCACACAGTTTTCCTCCAAGCATGAAATAACAAAGCCACCAATTATCCACCTTTGCTCAAGACACATGTCTCAGTTAAACACCCAGAGCAATGGCTCTCTTAGAGTAATGAGAGCCAAAGGTGACAACTGAAAGTAGGGAAAAAAAAGATGTAGGTGCAGGTCTGCACTCGAACACGGCTCCCCTCTTGGTATAGTAACAATACTTCAGAAAGCAAATGTTCTAATTACGCGCAGTTCACCCTCTTATTGACATTGCAAAGCACATGTGCAAGACTGTGGTGCACCCCTTTCACTACAGTGCGGTGCACCAGTCTCAGAGGCCGTGGTTTCAGCATACTGAAGTCATCCCTACTTAGATAAACTTAATTAACTCCCTACGTGCACGATAGTACTATAAAAAAAGGTGAAGTTTATTTTATGGCACTGCATTTACAGAGTCAAAGGCAGCATGGGTCAAGAGTGAACTATGAAAAGCCCATAGCCATCCCCATAGCCATCCCTACCGAGGCAATGAGGGGCAATGGCGGCTGCCAGGAAATACAAGTGACACGACGCACAGTGTGCTTAGGACACCACCCTGTTACCTTTCCTCAAAAGCGTCCTCTCTCACCTGCTAGCCGCAAGAGCTACTCCTCGTCCTGAGACCAGGTGTTCCCAGAACACCACTTCCTCTTCGCTGCATCGCACCTTGCTGACTGTCCGCGATCCAGGCACTGGAATGTCTGTCTGCAGCTGAATGCTCCTCAGCACCTTCGAGTTCTCGAGCTGTGCCACCTAGAAAAAAAAAAAATAGATCTGGGGATTTATATACAGAAAGCACGATCTGATTATGAGGCACGCCATAGTGGGGGACTCCGATTTCATTTTGACCCACTGGGGTTCTTTATTGCCCCCTTAAATCTAACCACACTAGCGTTTTTGCAGTTCGTCCCCATCGAAATGCGGTCGCTGCAGCAGGGACTGAACCCACAACCTCGTGCTCAGGAGCGCAACACCATGGCCACTAGTCTAATGCGGCAGGGTCAGCATGTCACCGGGACCATAAGAGTGAGAAGTCGGAGGCACAGCTCACATGAGAATTGAATTAAGCAATTACAGTATTTGAAACAGATGACTAACTAAGTGCCCTAGAAGACAGTAAATTTACAAAAATTACCATTAAAATGACCTCAAAAGGAATGTCCAAATCAGTCTGTCATATTATAAGTCCATCTTAATAGAATTGGTCCACAAAACAAGATTTATCAGGTGTTTCTTTTTATACGGAACACTTTTTAAAAGAAACTGTCATATCTAGCTCCCACCGTTTTTACAGGTAGTACATGGCTAAGTGGACATTATCAGGAAGAAGAGTTTTGACAATAACTTTGGTAAATTACTAAAACGTGCAAATTTATTTTCAATTACTTTTTTAATACTTCTATATATCGAGACAGTTCATTATATTGAAGTTTAACTATATAATGAAATAACAAAGTAAAGTGTGCATTTTACTGACTTCATTGTATCAAGGTCTATATCCGGAATCAACTGTACTTACCTGCAGCGGAAGCTTCTGCAAATAGAAATATACAGAATGGCTAGCATTTAGACTGACCTGGCATTGTTTGTTCTTTTTCATTTTGCAGGCAAGCATCAACTTGCGCACAAAGCACTGGTTGGCCCACCCATCAATGTTCTCCATGTCACCCACCTTAACTGTGGCTGGCATGCCTTGCTTCAATGCCGGAAACATAGCCTGATGCCGTTGAGGAACGCCGCCTGGCACAGACTGATGGGCGTTGGCGGCTGACTGCCCTGCACTTTCTTTCTGTGCCTGCAAAAATTGCAATCGCATTGCATGGTAAGGAAAAAAAACTGTGCAGGAGCCATGGTCGCTGGCTGTCAATGTAGGTTGTCAACTCTCGCCCTAATAGTGGCACGCAGATATACGCAGCGTGCGAAAATTCGCCGATGCGAGTGCACAGCATTGGGGCACCGAACGCAATTGCTTCTCCATTGGAAATGTTTCTCCCAAATTTTGGGTTGCCAAGTTGGAGGTGCAGCACTTACACGGCTGCGGCACTTACAAGAGTCTATATGGTATCTATGGGTGCAAACTATGCAGGAACTTCCGTTTCCAAATCACTGCTTGTACTGTTTACTGGTAGCAAGCCTGGAAAGTGGCACTTATTACACTCTTGATTTTTAAGAATATCACACACACACAAGGAAGTGGATGACAATCAGGACCTGACTTCTGCAACCGATGTACAGTCGAATCCCTCTACAACGAATGCCGCCACAACGAAATTTCCGCCCCAACAAAGATTTTCCGATTCCCCGTCAGCTGCCCATAGAAGGTAATACAAAAAGGTCCCTTCATAACGAAGGCGTTTTATTCGGTATTTCCGCTTCAACGAACTTTTCGAGAACGAAACTGAAATTGGAACTGCCGAGTAGTCAAATTAGAAGGCCCTTCCAAAGCTGTGATGATCGTACCTCGTGAACGAGGTTTTCGCGAACGAGGTTTTCGTGAAATCAAATTCAAAGTACCTATTTAAGCCACCGCAATCCATAGCCATGCGTGGTCATCACGCGCCTGCATGACACTGCACGAGGGTCACTGCAATCACTGCCATTTTCTGTGGTCTGTGTCTGGTTGAAATGGCTACGCCAACGAATAAGCGTAAATTCGTAAACTCGGTGTCAACATGCTGGAGTGAGAAGGCGCGGCAATCGCAGTGAGTGAATTGACTTTCGTGTTGTTTCTCGCTTCTCCGCGACCTAAACGTCGAAAGCACAGCGCACACGACTCTACCGGCACTAGTTGCACTTTGCCAACATCGCAGATCGCTTTGAAGATGAAGCCCGCGCGGGCGCTCACTTTACGCACGTCGCATATTGCTTTCAAGATAGCGCCCGAGCGGCCGCGCCACAGCCGTTGTTGTCAACAAGCTGCAAATGTCTCGTCTGGGAAAAATAACAATCCGCAAGACTCCGCCGACTGCTTTGAAAGTGATGGATTCTTTTTCACCTCATCAGAAAAGTTATCAGAACCCACGAAAATTGCAATGGCTCTTTTTAACGGACTGTGAGACTCGCGTAACGGCTTTGCTTACCGCATGAAGCGTAAGAAATCCAGGCTGACCGACTTCTGGAAATAAAACTTCCACTTGCCAACTTTGTCATAAATATGCTGTGAAATTGTGATAATTCAAACTGCTTCATTGCGACGGTGCATGTGACGCAAAATGAGTGTTTTGCGATCAGCCGGGCACGCGCGTTGGGTTAGGCGTTGGCCGCAATGTACAAAAAATGCTGTAACAGCAGCGCGAAATGCATTCTGTCGCGAAGTTGACACTTTATCGACTGCCTTCGGTACGTCTCAACCTTTGCCCCCACGCCATCTCGAAAATTTCCCGGGCGATGGTTTCTGTTTCATTTACGGCTTTGCCGTTTCGCGTACGTTTATACATACCAATTTCGCGTCAACAAAGTTCCGCCACAATGAAATTTTTCGCGTGTCCCGTGAATTTCGTTGTACCGGGACTAGACTGCACCTAGGTTTCCTGGTAACACCAATGGCCATTGTGTTATACAGCGGGATGCTCATGTGGTAACACTGATATTATGGACTGATGTTCGTCAATCTAGTTTTCGTGAAGTATCTCAAGCAATAATCGAACACACATAATTCCGTAATGCGCGCATTGTAGATTTGACCTCTGTGAAATGTGTGCCAAGTGTGGACAGCCTAATAAAACATTCCTATTTTGCTAAAATTAAGGAAATGACTGTGCAGTGGGTCATGATTGCGATCCAAACATCACAGTAATTGCTTTGACATTCGTACTATGCAGGGCTCTCATACATGGCAGGATTGAGCTCAAAGGCTGGGACATGCACTGCACATGGTACACGTGCAGTACTTCATATGGTCACCAAATCCTGGTGGTCAAAAGCTTTTCTAAACTATTGCTTTACTTCCTGTATAACCAGTATTTACCTGCTGCTGCTGTTGTTGCTGCTGCTGAAGCTGTAGTGTGCGGTCTAGCGGTGGTCGACCTCGCTTTTTCTCCGGCGGCCTCGCCACAGCTGGTGTCGTCTCTGTGGCTTTCCGCTTGCTTGTCGGCATCGGTATTTCACTAGCAGACTTGGCTGCTGGCTTATCAGACCTTAGAAGAAAACTCACACTTAGTTGCAGTTGCGACAAGTATAACTAGCAGTTAGATACAGACTTCAGCCATCAATTGTGGCATTTTCAACTGGTCAGAGTGCTCCAGCAGCACTACAAAGTCATGTAACACAGCATCCAAGCTGCACTTTTAGTACTATAAGCAAGCTCTTGTAGTAATAGTTCAGGTTTCAATAAATGTGAGGGGTGGTTGCATGAACAAAATACGCGAGCCTGGCTCAACAGAAAGTGGCACACTAATCAACCCCTCCATGATGCCTCTAGTATTAATAATCTGCCAACCTGTGTGTTTTTGTTTATGAAGATAATGGCCTTCATTAAGGGGGTATGCAGGGCTCAAATGTAAACTTTTGAACTGACATGCTGATTCTCACAAAATTTGACAGGATGATTTGTCATGTTTTCATTAGAGCACGTAGCAAATTTCATTACCCTCTCACAAATGGAAAAAGTGTTATGCATGTACATTCTGCAGCTCTGCCAGAGCAGACTTAAACCACATCATATGGGGCTGCCCTCACCACCCCACTCCCCCTTTCCTCAAACAATTAGTAACTAGTGAGGAGCAGTGGGAGGCTGCCTTGCACTGCTCCAGGCCCGACCTTCAGGAGGCCATCCTGGGGTGGGCAGAGAGGGTAGGGAAGAAACACGCTGTATTTCGTTGCGCACATGGCTACGGGGGAAGGGGAGGGAGGGGCGCGGCACAGCAACTGCACATTGCGCCCCCGCGCACTCCTTATCTTGAAAGCGATCTGCATCGGGGGGCTGAGTCTAGGTGCGACGGCGGCATATACCTTTGTGCGTGCTCCGTTCTCGCCGCTCAGTTTACGTTGAAGCGATACACGGCACAAAGGTCGCTCTGCGCGCTGTTGCTGCTGCGCTTGGTCACGCCAGCATTTTGACAGCGAGTGTCTGCGGTCATCAAGTGTGACGCGTTCAGGTTTACCTGTGCATGCTGACACCACACTTGTTAATCTACATAGTTCGAGAATTTTTGCAAGTTTATACGGCCGGTAAAACTACTATTCTCGCTTCGTATAGCTGACTGCGTATTTTCTATCGATGGTTCGCCTTTCGGGTGAAACTGCGACTTTTTTAGACGTGGCCACGGAAAAAAATCGCTGAAAATTTTACCACGAATATTGAACGCACCCCCCAATTTTGTGCCTATTTTTCGGGAAAAAAAGTCTGTTCATTATGCGAGTAAATACAGTAAATACCTTCTGGATGCCCTATATTACAGAAAGGGGCAGCTGCTTGCAATTTTATGCCTTTTTCTGAACAAACAGCATCACTTGAAAAAGAAATTAGCTTTTTTGTCGTTACTGCGATTCAGAAATCTATACTATCTTTTATTTATAGATGGAATTCAGAAATTGAAGATGTCCACAGTTGGTTGCTGAAAAATGTCCAGCCTAGAAACAATCTTACAAAGAGTTTTCGTCTTTGCAGTTTTGAAATTATAGTTTTTCTAAAAGTGTGAATTGGCCAAAAAGTACAAACTGAGAAAATTAGATTAAGAGTTCAAAATATGCCAATACACCATCCACTAAAGGGTAAAAAAGTATTTTTCTTATCTTCTATCGCGCAGATAATAACCAAACTTGGTCAGGAGCTGTCTGATATGTTTAGGAATCTAAAACGAACAAAATTAGAAAATGCTTATTTCTGGCAAAAATTGTGATTTTAGCCCCGTATCCCCGCCCCTTAACATTGTGAGCTATTGTAATGATATGTTATTGCTGCTTAGCAGTGTCCATGATGTATTAGATGCGTGTTTGTGCACTTGTCTATTTGCATATGTCTGTGTGCCCATTCCACTCTGTTCATTTCATCTGTACATACCTGCACTCAATGCAGTCGAGTTGCAAGACAAAAATTTCAGTGCGATGCAGCGCGCTCTCATTTCATCCATCTCAATTCTATAGCATGTCTGTACGACAACGGTTCAGAAACGTTGCAAATGGTTAAGCAGTCATAACCACAAATTTCTTTAGAACTCTTGCCAAGTCTTGGCAGAGTGTTTGTCATCCTCCATGATTAGTAAGCACTTTTGAATCGGTCAGACCAATCATAAGTTTGGCTGTAACACATGGCTTCATCTGCAAGTGCTTGTTTTGCTATTTGGTGGGTCTCAGCAGAAAAAACTAAACTTTGTGCAAATTTTTTGCTATTTGAAGTCATTATTCACAGCCAATGTCCAAAAGCGTCAACATGCTACTACAAAAGCACACCATATGAATGAATGACAATTGCATTTGTAAAAGATGAGGTTCCATCTAGTGGCGAAGCCTTCCTTCAGTTGAGGCAAGACAGCATGTTTCATTAGAATTCTCCCATTGCCCCCTTCTATACCGAACCTACTAAGCATACTCTCATAATAAAGATTAGCTGTTGCATCATACTACTCGGTAGCATTGATGGCACACTCTGAATCGACCAATCAAAGCTACAGATTCCGTTACATGAAAGCTAAGAAAAACTTGCTTCGCATTCTAGCACAGTAGCCACACTAGAAGTACTGCTAATTGCAGTATGCTATCAAACAGAGCTACGGGTCTACACATAAGCATCTGAAAATTGGTGGTCAAGAAAAACCCTCTGAATCAGTCATGAGTTCATGCACGCACTCAGACTACACACACACACCGCAATCAAGTGCAATAAAGTATATGAATAACCACAGAGGCTAGATGAACACAGCACAAGGTATCACCATGTGTTATACACACTTTTGTGACAAAAAAAGAGCACAAAAGAAGAACAAGAGTTACACACAGATTTCATCATTTGCAAGCGCCTTTCTGCGCGCACACATACATCATTTACTACAAACATATCAGGCAAGTACATCTTGTGTAAAACACACTACTGCCCCATCTGTTATCAAAGCATGCAACCAGAGCAAGGTGCCTTTTGCTGCCCATGCTAGAGTGATTTGTCGACATGGTGCATGAAAAGGATATGAAAAAAACCGACAGACTACTACATATTGATGGACCCTGCTGTTGCTGGTTGCTACATCAACATAATGGACCAATGTGTTCAGCTTCAAAATGTGCATTTTACTCTAGATGGCACACACTGCTGCCACCCCTACTCTGTTAAAGACATTGCAAAGCAGAACTTGTTCAAAGAAATTTCGTGTGGTTTCTCCAGAAGGCCTATGAGTGCTACATCACTTGAATGAGTAGACGGAAACTGCAAAGCCTGTGTATATTTCATGCAAAATATAAAGAACCTCAACAAAGTTAAGTATGTTGATGTGGTTAACTAGTACTTCTTGTTGGGACGTAGAAAAAAAAGAAGAGTGAGAAATCAGTGTGGCGGCTTACCATGCGCAGTGGATCAGCGGAGGGCACGAAAAAGCTGCTCTTTTTCATCTAATTCTATTCATGTCGCCATTAAAGCAAATATATGCTGCTCAGTAGCATCTTAAGTATTTATTGCCGTGTCCCTCAGGATTGGTTAGTCATATCACACTGACTCGTTTTGTCGACTCAATTACAAATTCAAACGATTTGGACACCTTTTATGGTCCTATAGAATCCAAACAAACAAGCTTTTTACACAAGCATTCTGGACTGGGCTGGTTAGTTTACGTTCACTACAGTGAAACAGCTAATAAAGTTTTTAATGCGTAAGCATTCTTAGGGTACTTCCAGGGCTATCTATCTGTTATTTAACTTTTTACAGTTGCAATGAATTGTTTCGATTAACCTCATGAGTTAGTGCACGTCTACCCATCTCCTTGCAAGATGGAGGATGAAGCAATGCGACCGGCCTTTCTAGAAATCAGTGATCTATGGAGTAGCGTGGATCCCACTCACTGTTCAGAAGCTGCTGTTGACACAGCCGGTGGAGCAGAACTTGGCACGGTGTTTACCGCAGTGGAGGCAGGTGTGTCTTTTTCAGAACCTTGACCTTGTGTCGCTGGTGTTGCCACCTGTTCATCCTATGGAAGGCAGAAAGGATCAATATAATCAGTTACCAGATTAAACGAGTCAACACAGTCAGTAGTCGAATGGAGGAAGGTGGTGGGGAGGGGCATTGGCCTCCCCGTCATTATAGATTTCTCAAAACCTATGCAATTTCTTTATTTTGATTTTTTTTCATGCAACCCAGTTATGACAATTACCGGTTATAACAATAGAATTATCGTGGCAACAGAAACGTGGCCAGGTTCATGCTCGATTCGCAAGACAAGCATGGTAATGGTGGCACAACGCGTATCCATACAGGATACAGGCTAGTTTGCTTCCACAGTGCATTTATTACTACCTTATCTTGAATAAAATTGTGCAACCAGCACTTTAACACGCCGAGGCGCTCCGCAGTCTCATGTCCAGGTAACGCTGGCTTCTAGGGTTAGCACTGCATCAACATATCAGACCACTCTGGAGCGCAAGCGACTTGCAATGTTCACGAGCAAAAAATAAGTCGTATTGTGCGTTCAACATGACCTTTGAGAAACAAATAAGTAAGTTCCTGCTTTTCGGAATCTCTGAAAACTGTCCGAGACTTGCGGAGGTCTCACATAAGCTTCAGATAAGCATATTTTATATCTTGAAATATCTATATCAAACTATTGCATGATTCCCTTTGAGATCGATATATCTGCATTTTCGTGTCTGACACGAATTCTTTTATAACAAGGTTCGACTGTGTCTGCCTGCTTGCAGGAGTGTCAGTTACAGTTTGCCAAATCCCAACGTGCACTGAGGGAAGAGCAACACTCAAAGATTTAGAAAAGGAAACACAACGGAAAGAAGACTGCTCCTGTACCAACCTTTAGACTGGGAGTCTTGTCCGAGGACTTGTCACAGAGATCGGTCGCAGGGACGCTGGAGGACTCGTCCCGCTTCTCAATGACGATCCTGCTTTTGCTTTCGGTGGAAGAGCTGAAGTTAGGCAGTGCTTGGCTGTTGAACGGCACAGGAACATCTCTGCAATGAGAGCACTCATGCCCTTCACCACAAGGATGCTCCTCACCAGAATGGTTGCTATGCTGTGTCAGTTTTTGCACCATGTCATCTCTCTGTACTGAGTGACTTATTATGGTCACTTATCAACGTTGGTGACAACTACAGTTTAAAGAAAGTTATTGCAATTCAAGAACCGCCACTTTTCCTTGAGTTATACAGTTAAACCTGGCTATAATGAAATTGACAAATTCCCGAAAAACTTCGTTATAAAGAGGATTTCGTTATATGCAGGTTCGGCACGAAAATTCGAAAAAGAAACGCTTACCGCATTTACTCGATTCTAACGAGCCCTCGATTGTAACGCGCACCCGTTTTTCATCTTCGTCAAAGCACTCATCCTTGGAATGTCACACCAGGTACTGGATGCGTGGACGCGTGTCGTTTCGCACAAGGGCGAGGCGTAGGAAATGAAGAGCGAGCGACACGGTGGCGTCGTAGCGTCGTATAGTGTCACCTAGTGTCAGGTTAGTGAAGTGAAGCGCAGAGACTTGCGCAGTACCCAAAGAGTGGCGCTGCCAGCGCGTTGAAAAAAAAAAAAACGTTTTGTTTTCCTTCAGCAAAATCAACTGGAAAAGGAGAGTGCCAGCTTGGTGGGCTAGGCCAGCTGCAGCAAGCGGCGGGATCAGGCTTGAATGAAGGGAAGGGGAAAGGTCACGCCAGAAGTGGCAAGATCACCGGGTCGAGGGATGAAGGCCAGCCTCGCGCACGCTCGCATGCACGCACGTGTGCGCTCGCTCTCGCCTCGCAGTCGCCGTGAATTCGAGCGCGCCAAGTGCAACGCCGTTGCTTCGCATTCCGTCGCGCCAAAGAAGGTGCTTCCGGTTGCTGCTCGCGCAAAAATGACAAAATTTGGGGCGAAACCTCTAGGTTGTCGCCGGGGGAAATTCGTTATTTCGAGGGGGTCTACCGCTGCCACTTACATAGAGGTCTAAAATACATGTGCTTCTAAGAAGGTAACGGCAGGGAATAGAAAAACTTTGTTATATCCAGGAATTCGTTACCGTATTTTCGCGATTCTAAGCACCCCCCTCTATTTTCTCGAAAAAATTGGGAAAGAAGTTTGCATGCGAATCTAAGCACCCCCCCTATTTGTTAAGAAGAGCGCGTAGCTAAGGCCACCAAGCGCGGTTCGAGTTGGAGCTGTCGGAGTCCCGAGGTGGCATGGCGTCCGCGGCGCGATCTCGTCGCACAGCCGGACTGCAGAGGCGTGCGGACTAGTGACGCTCGCGCACCGTGCGTATCCGGAGCCGTCGGGCGTACTCGCCGCACAGCCAGACTGCAGAGGCGTGCGGACTCGTGACGCCCGCGAGCCGCGCGGACTCGTGACCACATTTGACTCTGACGGCTGACTCTGACGACTCTTTGACGTGACCGCATCGGGACTCTGACGGCTCCGGCTACGCGCGGCTCGCGGGCGACACAACCCGCGAGCCGCGCGTAGCCGGAGCCGTCAGAGTCCCGAGGTGGCACGGCGTCCGCAGCGCGATTTCGCCACACAGCCGGACTGCAAAGCCCAGACTACACGTAAGTTTGCGGACGCGTGTAAGCTCGCGTCTACGCACCTTGCGGTTGCCGCGCTTAGCGAGAAATGGCGGTTTGCATCCACAAATACGCGCGACAGTGCGCGCTCACTGGCCTCACTTGTTTACACCTTGGCAGACGCCACTTCGTATTTCGTTGTTGGCAGTGCTTCAAAATGCTTCGATATCTATAAACGTAATTGTTATCTTTTTGGAGCTGTTTGACCAGCACAAAAAGTCAAGAAGAAGCACTTTCTTGCATGGTATAATTCTGCTTAACTGAGAGTTGAATGTACCGCACCGTCGCTGCATAGCCAGGCGCGCCGATGCGAAGCAGCCCAGGCGCGTGATAACTGAGAGGAGCTGATCACTGAGATCGCGCCGCATTTCGACGCGTAGTACAAGCCGTGCCGCACCGTCTGCGCATGCATGGGTGCGCGGGCGCGAGCTTGTGCACGTTTGCAAGCGTACGTGTGGTCTGGGCTTAAAGGCGCGCGGGCTCGTGGCGCTTGCACGCCGCGCGTAGCCGGTGCCGAGCGTCTCGGAGCCGAGCGTCACGGAGATTTTTCGAATCTAAGCACTTTGTTTCGAATCTAAGCACTAAGCAGTTTGTCACTTTGGGCATCGCGATCATAAAAAAAAGGGGGTGCTTAGAATCGAGTAAATACGGTATATGGAGGTTCGTTATAAGCAGGTTTAACTGTAGTCATTTACACAACACAGTAACAACAGCACGTGGCAGAATTTTATTTGTCTGGCGCCTATTGCAATCTATATGTCACGATGACAGCAGTGCAAAAGATGTGACCAGCAAAATTTATACAATTAGAGTAACTTAAACTATGTGAATCAGAATAAATGACTGGTTCTGTGCAGTATGGAAGGCTGGAGTTCAACTTGCAGGTTACTTTATGGCAGATTTGTTAATGCAACATGCCAAACCACCCTTCTAACCTAACACATTAGTGGGAATACACACTGCTGATGCCATACATTCGAAATCTGCTATATTTTCAGTTATGTCAACACATTTGAAGCGTAACTTAGTTATAATTTTTTTACCTAGAAGTTTACTTCTCCAAGGTGGACTCGGTATTCTGTGGTTTCCAGACTGTTTGGAGCAGACAAGTGCTTGTTATTGAGGCATCAGATGAAGATTAGCTGCTTTGAGGTTGGTACATGAGCGATTGCAGTTGAAGCACCCATGACTCAGTGGCAACAGTTCCCATTTCCAATTCGTTTGTCAACTGATTCTTCACTATTCTTAAATTTTGCTGACGAATCCTTCATTGTAGCAAGGATCCACGATGCCAATGTCACCTGATGTTGCCTACCCACAGCAAATGGCAAACACATAGCTGCAGCGACTTCCAGCATGCTTTCAAAACAAAGATTAGTACTCACCCGACTTCAGGATCAGGAGGAATGAAGAGTGGTGTAATCCGGCGACGGCCGTCGGGCATTCTTGTTTCAATTTGTTTGTCGGTTGGGCCCTGTAAAGAAGGAAAAGTAGTATGTATAAATTACTGGTTAAAGGTTTGTCCTTTAGCCATCACTTCAAGAAAGTTCCTTCTAGCAATTTCACATCCCTAGACTAAGGGTGTGCAGTTTTGGCTAAGGCTGTACAAATATTACAGCACTACCAAAGTGGGATGTGCAAATGCAGCCTAAATCTAGTCCTCAAAAGTGCAAGGTTTACTGGCAACATCAGGAGGTAGCAATGCCCTCCGCATGAAGCTCAATTCTTGCAAGAAAACCAAGATCTCTGCAGCAGAATCTGTCCACACCGTAGTAAGTCTGGTCGAAAGAATCAGTCATCACAGTGTCCCCAATGTTAAACCACATTTGACACATCCCAACAAAGAATGTAGGAAGATGTGAAAGACCACAGTCCAGCCTAGGAGTCCTCAATTTTGTGTTTTCACAGAACACCACTAGCTTTCGGCCAGTGCAAGGAAGCCCTGGTGTCTCAATCTCTCAACATGAGACACGCACGCATGAAGGAGTACCCACACAAGGCATGTCAATAGACACCCGCACGCGCATGCACACACGCACGCCAGTTGATCAATCCAGTGACTGTAAATATGCTACATAGAAATACAGATGATAGCAGTGGTAAAGCATGAATTTGATTATTGTGTCATTGTAGTTGTGAATGGCACAATGCCAAAAGAACACTTGTGGAACTCATAAAAGAAAAGCTACAGCCCAACAGTACTGCACAGTCAAGTACAGGAACTTAAAGTGTAGAACAGGAGTTGAAAAAACATGGCCCGCTTTTCAAAGCCTGTGCAGTCCACTTGAGCTTTCTCATTCCCCATAAATTAACCTCGTCCCCTCTGAAAACTCTCCTGCCATTTGTAAAACATAACGGAGTGCAGTCCCTGGCAAAGCTACCTTTGTGCCATGCAAGTCGCTCAAAGCAGGACACAGTTTTGAGACCCCCACATAGACAATAACGCTGCTTCACAAAGAATGTTCCGTTGTTTTTCAACTTAATATATGGCCTCAAACGAA
This sequence comes from Dermacentor silvarum, assembly GCF_013339745.2. Classification (NCBI taxonomy): domain Eukaryota; kingdom Metazoa; phylum Arthropoda; class Arachnida; order Ixodida; family Ixodidae; genus Dermacentor; species Dermacentor silvarum. The sequence goes on along the minus strand of NC_051156.1, from coordinate 170,697,833 downwards.
ACATCGCAGGACATTTCATGGTAAGAACAGCAAAATAGCCAACTACAGCCAAGAAGTATGCTTCGACAGTGTCTTTCCGCTGCTTCACCTTAATGTATGGAAGGGGGCGGCTGCTGTTGCTGTTGGTGTTGATGGGGCGCACCACCGAGTTTGCTGAACTCGTAGGCACATTGCTCGTAGCTGGGCTCGCAGAAGGCGTGACCCCGTTGACTTCCTTGGACAGAGTCGAGGCCGTCCTCTGCTGCTGCTGCGCTTTCGAGTACTGCTCCTGGGCCTTCAGCACCTCGGGGTCTTCCACCAAGGTGGCACCTGACTGCCGCTGTTGGCTCCCCGGACCCGACAAACTTTTGCCGTACAATTTCTGGTGCCACAAGTTCTGTCAGGGCAGAAGCAGAGTTGGAGACATGAACATAAAAAAATGCCTCAATATTTCTAAATTCTCTCAAACATTATCAAAAGCACGGCAGCCGTAGCCACCGCAGCAACACTAGGCCTAGCTGCTTTGACGTTTGCTACCAAGCTTCCTGCTGTTCGGTGCAGTGTTTTTCATTGAAAGAATTCGCCACTGCCATCAATGGCGCCAACTCAGCCTTTGTCATCATTATGAATTTCTTCGAAGCGGGGAAAGTACAGCAAGGGTAAAGCACTGCATAATGCCACTTTCCAAAAGTAAGCTTCCCCTGAATATAGCGGTGTTACGCGGTCAAGCATATGCAATGTATTGCTGTGGAGTATACAACGAATGGAAAGGGGCCACTGTCACGGGACACAGTATGTACCATATTTATTCGAATCTAGGCCGATAGTTTTTTTCAAATAATCATATACAAAATTCTAGGATCAGCTTAGATTAGATGATTTTAAAATATGCGCCAGTTTTTAACTGAAACTGATAAATATGGTGCATAGTTAGTGCCATCTAGAAAAGTCAGTATCGCAGCCGCTACTAGCCACACCAGTAGCCAACTGAAGTAGACAAGCGACATCGCCATTTTGACCTGTCTCGTATCGGTAGTATCAGCGCGCGGCATGCCATTTTTGTAATGGCACCAAAGAGGCGATGCCACATAGTGCCCCTTTCTAACGAATAGTAGTACTAGCCGTAGAGGCATCGTCAAACGTTCAAGCCGGGCAGGACTTCGGCATCGATAAGAAAAACGTCCGTCGATGGAGGGGGCTACGGGAGATGCTTTTTGCGTGCGCCGCAACGAGGATGGCATTTACCCTGAAACATCGATTGTGCGCTCCTTCAAAAAGTACAGTATCTCTAATGTGCTTGATGGTACTGATTACAGTGCACTGTTTGAAGATGACAGCGATAAGGAAGATAGCGACGAGGCTAGCAGGAATGGCGACGTATAATGAGCTCGGCATGTTCGTATTTAATACATGCTGTTTCATTTTGCGAATGCTGTCCTTGCTCTTTTGTTCGGCCTACATACATTCGAGGTAAGTTTTTTTTTTCTTCTGGCTTCAGACTTTTGGAGGGTCGGCTTAGAATCGGAGTCGACCTAGATTCGAGTAAATATGGTATTCTTAATTAAAGATGTGTGCACCCACTATCTCCTGTCACAGTACGAGCACCGATATGCCTAATAAGTGTACTTGCAGACCTCCAGATCTATTTCGAACACGCCTTTGGGGGGAGTAAAGGGCATGAATTCATTTTTTCAGACTGCCCTATTTATAGGATGGCCAGTAGGAAGTCCAAAAGTTTAACAGCGAGTGTTGTGGCAAAGTTGCTGTGTTTTTCTGATCTTTGACTAGCATCCTGTGCACATTACATAAAAAACTTAAACAAGCACACTGTTTCCTTACTCGTTCATCCGGACTAATTGGCATCCCGATCTCCTCCCCAGTGAAGTCGATGTAAGCCACAGTGCCATCCCAGGAGCACACCAGTAACTGGTTCCCTTCTTGGCTCCTGAAATATGAAACCCAGATGTATTGTTTATCAGCCAGCTGTGCTCAACCGTTTTGGCCTCCGGAAACGCCACGAGCAAATAGTATAGATTGTTGGGACAATGTTTGTTTTTCCAACTTTACTTTGCATTGCGCTGCATACTGTTAGGCTAGAATGAAACATCAACCATCTATTCGAACAATAACACATGCTCTTATTGCTATGTTCACTTATGTAAACAAAGCATTGTTCCCATTTACATGCGAAGGGCCACATAACTACTCATTGACAAAATAAAGTTACACGATGGAATAAACTAGAAACCATTTGCAATTGATTCCGTTCAGTAAATGTTTCCCTTTAATTTGGCCGTACAAACCAATAAAAACAGGCCACTAATCACCCAATGCATGCATGTATGAAGTATAGCACACTCTGCATCCCAGCAAATAATTAACATAATTTTTGAATGTCAACGTACCAGGATATGTCTAACACAGAGTTTGAGAAGAGGTCGTGCACCACCACAAGAGGTCGCTTCAGGCAGGTTAGCTGCAATGAGAAACGGGACATGAGTGTGCACCATGTATTCAGGCACCAATAAAGCTTATAAAGAAAACATAAGGCCACACAGACTGAAATTAAAGAGGCAATAAGTAAACAAACAAACTAACTAGTTAATTAATAAAAGACCCATTTACTCACCCAGACAGACAGAGACCTGTCCCGACTTCCAATGGCACAGCAGCAAAACGTCTGTGTCTGGAGAAATGAGACCAAACAATGTTAGTCTTCATAATTTCATCCCAAGCATGACAAAGGCTGAAGAAAATGAGTAAAATGCAAATCCTGCATTGAAGAAGTGAAAGACATGACACACACACCTTGTTGTTGTCCTTGTTTACCCTTGATCGGATGTGAGAGTTGAACCTCTGCAAGATCAAAAATCAAGCAGCATTTCATTAAGACAACATTCAGTGAAAAAGCCACTGCTGTGTCCATTAATGGCCTTTCATAAAAAGCAATTACACAGCACTACTGATATTACGCTTTCCCACCGAGACCTTGTCAGGCAGAACTTTTTCTACAAAGGTTCTCCGGGTGCCGCCATGATGCCCTCTGGACTGTTGTGAATATGTACAATCGCGAGCTAAAGTTTGGAGACCACGGCATCAGCAAAAAATTTAAATAGATTCAAGCGGAGCTCCGCATCCTCGAATTGACTTAATACATTGTATTGGTCAAACACGCACACGTAGGCGTGCGCTCTTGATTTCAGCCGGAATGCCCAGGCTGCGAAGAAAAAAAAATAAAATCGTGACACCTTTGGTCCACAAACTTTTGCTCACAACTGTACATGTGAGCCCCCCTCCAAAGCACTGCAGAAGCTGCAGCAAGTGTCCCTGTACTCACGTGCAACAGTACAGAATGGAGGCGCTCACAAAAGATCCCAATGATGTGAACTACGCAGCTTCACATATCAATTTTCACTTGGCCCCAGACAATCGTCAAGTTTTCGAATTTCCGCTTTTCTGGGATGCAACGCCAGCCTAATAACCTGGCACAATGTGACACTTTACTGCTGTGGCAAGATGAGTAGTAATTTGTAATAGAGGACACAAATACAGTAGACTTCTGTTAATTTGACTCTAGTTAATCTGATTTCTTTCATTAATTAGATCCCAACCTAATCCTGGCCAGCCCCCATGCATTTCTATGGGTTCTAATTTTCATTATTTCAATGCTAAAATTGGCCTTTGCTAGATAATTTGAACTTGACCAGTCAGCATGCATGCGCCTCAGTCAGTGGCAGGGTCTGTCTCGATGGAGCCTAGGGGACGGGACAGTGAATTCACTGAATACACATCATCTCCTGTCGAAAACGTGAATTTTCAGCCTGACCTAGGAAAATTTTCAAGCAATAACCATAGCTCACAATGTCATATTACTAACAGACGCCTTGTTTAAAAAAAAAAATTGGGTGGAAGATTGCCTGTGTGGTGCCATCGGACACGAAGCCAAAACTGCCTTCAAAGAGTTTGTATGCTTTATCATACAATGCAGATGTATTGTGGCAAAGTTCACCTTGAAAAACCATGCAGCAAAGCTGAATTTCAGAAATCAGCCACCATTGTGCAACACATATTAGACTCTTGCCCATTTTTCTTCCTATAAAATGGTGTTCCTTGAATTTGTTCTTTGTTTAGGAGCTGTAACGTAAGTTCTACATAAGGTTTTTACTTTGGACACATAGAATGTGGACGCACATTTGATTTGGGGCTGTGTTAGAGGGCAAATACTGCCAAATGAATCAGTAGTGTGTTTAGGAGTCTCTTCTGTATCTTGTTTAATTCGACCCGCTGAATGATTCGATCAATATCATCGGTTCCATCAGAGTCGAATTAACGGAAGTTGAGTGTACGATATCACTTATTCGTAGCAGATGCCAATATCACAGTGGCTGCCAAAGGTGCAAATCATGCTAAATAGAATAATTGCATCCGAAAGAACCAGGAAACACAGATGCCCACACTCCATAAGCAGAGTAATGTGTACAATCACTTGCATTGTTGTCTCAAATCCAGGCAGCCTGCATACAATGTTGTATCAGGTGCACTAATTAAGAGGAATATATTAAATAGAGGAGACTACACGCAAGAAGTTCCAAGTCCTCGAAGTCCCAGGGTCCTCGACTCCATCAGTTTAAAAAGGCGTATGTTTTCACTTGCTCTGCAGACTGTTACGGCTTCCCTTCGAGACAAATATTCGTGTCATGCGACTAAAAATGATGCCAAGTGCTTCAGACTATTGCTCAGACTCCTAAGATATTTCAGATGCTTCAAAACGACGAAAGCCCCTCATTTCCAGTGGCGAACATTAATGATCTTGTTTAAGTAAATAGGTGTCTGTGTGTGCATTTGTTATTCCTCAGTGCGAAAAATTAAAATTAAATTATGGGGTTTTACGTGCCAAAACCACGATCTGATTATGAGGCACGCCGTAGCGAGGACTCCGGAATAATTTGGACCACCCGGGGTTCTTTAACGTGCACTTATATCTAAGTACACGGGTGTTTTCGCATTTCGCCCACATCGCAATGTAGCCACCGTGGCCGGGATTCGATCCCGCAACCTCATGCTTAGCAGCCCAACACCATAGCCACTGAGCCACCACTACAGGTCCCCCCACTACGAAACATTACCCCTTTCCTTCTACCATGTGCTCCTTGTGTGAGAGAGAATGTTTAATACAGGAAGGCATCAGCGTGGTGGCTAAAGAGCTGACGTGCCCAGACAGCGCATCGACTGAGCATCGACAGCGCATAAGGCCAACGATTAGCTCCCTCTCCTGGGCGACAGTGTTCCCAGGAAGCTGTAAAAGCAGCGAGCCTCGCTGGCACAATATCGTTCGCCTTTCGTACACAAGCCGTTTGTTGAGCTGACTGCTCGTTACATAACAATGTAAATAAACATCTTGTGTCTGTTCAACGTTGCCTTTTCACTGCCTGGGCCCTCTCTGCAGATCTGCCTGGTCAAGCTCCAGGCCACTGAACCAGGAGCACTAGAATTGAGGAGCCATTGCAAGAGTACAGCTCCTGTTAGACTTGACCAAAGCACGCCTTGAGTTCCTATCGATATGCCCTAATAATAGAAATGAGTTTTGATCTTTCAGTGCAGCTGAATGTAAGTGCTAGCTTAAGCCATTATCTCTTCTCTTTAAATACAGTAAAACATCATTCATACCTTTTGGAAAAAAAAAATGCGAGAAAAGACATGCCAATCAGGAAGATATACGATCTAAAATCACTAAAGAATTTGGTAGGCTCAACTGTAGCTGACATCTACGTAATATGAAGCATTGCAGCTGTTTTGCGGCTTCAGCAAGTTTATGGTGGCACCCCTCGAATTCAGACAGGGTCAGCAGCTTCCTTAGGTGGCGAATTTCGGCGGGAAGTTCTGACGCGCACAGTTGGCGAGAATCGTTACGGCACGAGACACTGACACGCCTAGAGCTCGTAGGGCCGGAGCAACCAGAGACGCATGTTGCCGTTTTCCAAGTGCATAGTGTTTTAAAAAAGACATGCATGGGAAACCGAAGCAGAGCTTCCTTAGGTGGCGAATTTCGGCGGGAAGTTCTGACGCACACACTCGGCGAGAAGCGTTGTGGCACGAGACACTGACACGCCTCAAGCTCATAGGGCCGTAGCAACCAGAGCCGCATGTTGCCATTTTCCAAGTGCGTAGTGTTTTAAAAAAGACAGGCATGGGAAACCGAAGCAGAAGTTGAGCAGATGGACGACGGCAGAATACGATGCATCCAGAGCGAAACATGACACTCACTTCAAGAAACCGCCTGCAGCAGGTAATGGCGCCGCATTTCGGTTATCGCCTATTAAAAGCGTGCAGTCCACTTCCAATGGCACATGTACTGTGAAACAGATAGGTCAACATGCTTATCGCAATAGGGTTAGCAGTGACAGCTGTCAATGTGACATGTGACGATTCACGAGGAGATATGCCAGTACCAGAAGAGAAATTGAGTGCGCACTGGCATTTACACATTTCACGTGCGGCAAAGCTGCTGTGGTGGGCACCTACTGCTCTCGATCGTGCATGTCTCACACCTTTTCTTGTTTACGTGGTATCTAGCAGCTGGAAAACATTACACAATCACAGTTTAGCGATGTACTTAATGTTGGTGCCGAAAGATTGTGTATTCCGGGAACAGATTAACCAGTATAAAAGAAGTGTGACTGTATTGGGTCATTTTTCGTGTTCTCGATGGCGGACATCAGCGCCAGGAAATCATACGAAATGGAATCAAATCAACGTGGTTCTAATGGGGCCGTATTCTGAAACGTTCCACTTCGGCGATATTTCGCCTAGGCGAGAGCCGCGTTCAATAAGTCAATTGGCTGCTTACCCATGACGTCGGCATGCACTACCAACATGCGCTCTCGAACGCTTCGCAAAACACACGAGAGGGCGCACCGTGTGAGTGCAGAGCGCCTCGGGTGAGTTGTTTTCGAATGTATCGGCCGCAGTAAGACACAGGCATGTTCATTTATTCAATACACGTCGGGAGCACCCACTGACACCATGATGTCAAAGTGACGTACACCGGAACTACTAGGTGGCACGACTTCTTTTCCGGTTTTGCTCAACCAGCCAATCCGCGCGCGCCTGAAAGTGAAAAAAGAAATTTCGCCCAAATGGAACGTTTCAGAATACGGCCCCTGTAGTACCCACCAATGCGTGTCGTACAGGCGGGAAGTTTAGGCCACAAAAAACGTGTTACGGATGTTTGGGTAAAGTAGTACTGACATGCTGCCATAAACCTCAAAGCCAGTCAAGCAGCCACCGTAACTCACCACGCATGTTACAGCTTTACGGTGACCCACAAAGTCCTTGTTAGTGCGCCAGGTGTCACGCTCAACAATCTGGGCTGTGGGGCCAGCGTTGTTCATGGCATGTGCAGAGACGAGGTACTGGCCGTCGGGAGACCAGTTTAGGCGTAAGATGTGGGTGGTGCCTCCGCACTACAACAGATATGCATTGATGCATTTAACACACAATACACTGAAGCAGAAAGAGGATCTTGAGCTTGTTTAGAAAACTATAAAGAAAGCAATTCAACTAAAAAATACTTCAATTTGTGAGCAAATATTACAAAAAACCATGCTGAAGCCTACACAGATACAGGACACCAAGCACAAACTATCAAATATGAGTTCATAGTTTCCACTGGGTGTCTAGTGTCTGTGCAGGTTTCAGTGTGATTTTTCTTAATTCTTGCAGACAAATTTAGGTATGCTTAACGAACTGGCCGGCTGTTGCATTTCCCTATGAGATCATGCAATAATTAATATATTCCCAAACATGGTTTCTCTGCACAAAGAGGAGGAATTCACATTTCCCTCAAAAGGTTCCTTGCATTTCTGCTTACAAGTGAATTTTTTTCATATGCCCATTGTCACATATACAGTAAAATCTCGGTGATACGAATCTCGCGGGGTCACGTGAAATATTCGTATCACCCGAAATTCATATCGTGAAAACTACACAATATCAAGAAAATTTAATTTATTTTTACCAGAAAAGATTTCTAATAGTGGAACCCCATTGATACCTTTCGCGCTGCTGCGTTTTCCCGGCTGCTACGTCGCATTTTCGCGGTCCCGACCTAAATCTCATTGACTTCCATGTATAGTCGAATCTCGATGAGTCGAACTTGAAGGGGCCCAAAAATTTGTTCGAATTAAAAGATGGACTTATTTTTGAGATATTTGTGCACCATAGCACAACGTACGAACGGTGCGATTCGTGAAATATCGCGGCGCGCAAGCACATATCGAGCGAGGGCCACGAAACTGCCCGCATCGGCCAACGCTCGTATCGCGATAACGGCAGAAAACGAAACTTCAGGGAGCAGGCGGTGCAGGCACGTCGTGATAGAGAGTAGAGTGTACTAGACAATTATAGTACACTCTAATAGAGAGATTGTGGTTGTGAAGAGGAAGAGGCGACATGGCGACGGGCGCGCACGGGGACCGTCGCAGGTGAGGGAGGAGGGCGGCAGGGAAGCGGATTTGGCCTCGGCAATTCTGTCGCTTCGGTGGCTCCCCTCGCCCTCCTTCTCAATACCCTCGTAGCCCCTCACCTTCGACTGTGTCCGTGCGCGTCCGTCGCTCCTGGCAGCCTGGCGCCAGCTTAGCCCGCTCCCTGAAATTTCGTTTTCTGCCGTTGAAGCGAGCGTTGGCCGGACTGGGCCTCCGCCGTTGCTTCCCTCTGCGCTGCAGCCGCAGCGTTGGCAGAGACGTCGGCACGTGCACGCGTGTTCCGGCGCCACGCAGAAACGGCGACCTTGCCGTGACGCCGTGGTTCTTTTCTTTTTTTCTACGTGCGGCCGTGAGGGGTTTCACCTAAGCTTTTGCTGTCGGAGCAATGCCCGTCGGAGGGGCATCCACGTGATCTGGCGAGTGCTGAGAGCATTGTCTGTGCGCGGTATGTTCTAATTAACCATCGCAAATGCTTTCGCGTTCGAATTACCGGGCGTTCCCCGTGATACTTCGCCAATCTATAATGTTCCTGCATGTTACGTTGCGTTTTAATGTGGCGGTCACGTAAATTTAGCGGTGCAGCCAGCTTGTACATTGCAACAAGCGACCGGCATGTTTGCAGATACGACGCACCCGCGTGGGTGCCGTATCCTGAAAGCGATCTGCGACGTGCACGAAGTGCGTGCCCGCACGGACCTTATCATCAAAATGATCTGCGATGTTGACAAAGTGCGCCTAGTGCCAGTAGCTTCGTATGTGCTATGCCTTCGACATTTAGTTCGCGTTGAAGCGAGAGACAATGCAAATGTCTATTCGCTCACTGCTGCTGCTGCGCTTCCGTTGCTTCACCTTTCGGGCGAAACTGCGACTTTTCTTTTTCTCTCTTTTTTTCGCGGTCCCTTGAAAACCGTATCAACGGGACGTTTTCTTTGTGCCCAAATCGTCAACGATCGCTTTCTGAAAGGCGTATAAGTGCGCGCACGTGATCTTGGGAATGTTTTAGCACGCCACTGAACGCCTGAGCACATCGAGTGCAGGGAGCGTTTTGACCATCGGGGCTGCGCCTGGGTCGTCGTGGTAGCAGCGGTCCTCGTCTACTTTCTCGCTAAGCATCGGCTAGGCTGTGATGTGGTCCGGTCCGCTCGACGTGGGGACCAATGAGAGATTGCGCAGCCGCGTGACGTAGTCGGTTGCTTGGCGACTATGGATCCCGCCCAGATCCCGCTGTGCCGGCTTGTCTGTGCTGGTCGCCCCCCTGGCTCAGCCGCCGCCGCTGTTGCTCACGCGTTCGTATGATCCGCAGCGGCGCGGCAACACGTTCGGAACAGCCGATTTTTTTCATATTGTTAGCAATGTATTTCGGCCGGGAAATGTTACGAATTCGTATCACACCGAAATTCATACCAGCCGGGTTCGTATCACCGGGGTTTTACTGTAGTTTAAAAGGGGTGAGAGGGAATTATTGGCTGGTAATGGCAAGGTTTCTATAAGATTGCCGTATGGTTAAATCAAAACGAAGTTGAGGAACCACAGCACAAGAAAGAAACAAGTACAGTAAACAGAGTAAACTTTGCAAATGGTTCTGAACCATATTGTCAATAAATACTATTTAATACAAAGCCTACTAATGAGTTACTTAGACATAAATCTGGTTTTATGCATTAAAAGGGAAGACATAGCTTCGGCCCACAGCAGGCAGAGATGCCTCGCACTCGAAGGGTTCATGTTCTGCATCATGGCCATCTTGTCGCAACTGGCAAGTGCAAATAGCACAGCAGCACAAATCATGCCCACCTCCAAGAATGGCTCTGTGATGACGCACTCCTGCTGCCAGTCGTGAGTCCGCCATACCCGTAAGCTCTTGTCGTCAGACTGGAACAAGTGCAAACAGTTGTGCAATCAGAATGATGAACAGCGGAAGCGTAAAAAAGCGAGAAGCGCCAAACTCAAACCTCACCTGAGACGCAATGTACTTTCCAACTGGATCCCATGAGACACCTTTTACGAGGCCAGTGTGCCCTTTTAAAACAGCCAGGATTTCTGCAAAAGACCAAATGTATAAGAGGAGATGTTACTGAAGTTGCCTCACACGTAAACTTCACCTCTTCAAATTTCAACTTAAAAAGTGAAATTGTGCTACTTGCCACAAGTGATTTGTAATTATTCTCTCTCAAAAAAAAGATAAGAAAAAGAAAACAGGCAGCAACAAGAACACTACACATAAAAGAAGGACCTTCCCAAACCCATGTTCAAAAATCGCAGATCGATTAAACACAGATTCCTAACTGTCTAAGCTTAAAGAAGAAACAAATCAGACAGTCATAAAAATGCAACCACATAACAGTGGAGCCCTGGAATAGAGGCCCCAACCAGCTGTGCCTTCTTTTATTTATTTATTTTCAATAAAGTTTTTACTCACTCAATCACTATCACAGTGACAGATCTTGTAAAACGTAACGAAGGCATTTTCTTGTTCAAGCTAATAAATACTCATATTTTACAATCTCCTATTCCAAAATCTTCTATAACAAACAGAACCTCGTCCACATGTTCCCGAAAAAAGAAATAGACATGAGAAAAACGTACTATAACTGAAAAAGTGTAAAATCCAAAGTGACTAAAAAATGTGATAGTCAACTGTAGTTGATTATCATGAATGTAGTCAACTGTAGCTGACATCTACGTAACATGAAGTTACGTAGATGTCATAACAAACGAGACACATAACACACTGAGACGCCGATGCGCGCCGAGCTGGTGCGGCTTGAGCGGCCCGAGAGGCGCTCAGCAAGCTTATGTTTGCGCACCTTGAATTCAGCTTGGGTTAGCAGATTTATTGTTCATGTGGAATCTAGTGGTCGGAAAACTAATTAAACGGTCGCAGTTTGGCGATGTACTCAACACTGGAGCCAAAAGATTTGTGTTTTCCGGGAATCTATTACAGTATGGAGCACTTATAACGTAACCGCTTATAGTGCAGGACCAGATATAATACGGTCTTTTCAGACTCCCGTTAATTTTCCCATAGCACTCTATGTATACGCGTATCGCTTATAGAGCAGTTGCGGGACAAGAAATACCGGTTACAGTGCGGCTGCCTGGAAGTTCGGCAGTCAACCTAGACGGCAAACGCTCTCCTCAAGCCACAAATACCGCATTGACTCGAATCTAACGCGCCCTTTTTTCCGATAAAACAGGTCCAAAAATTGTGTGCGCGTTAGAATCGAGTACGACTCTAAATCTCCGTTAACATATAGCCGTCGGTATTTCAAAATGGCCGCTTCGCACGCGCGTCGAGCCTAGCTACTCTGGAGCCTAGCTACCATAGTTTCCTCCATGTGCTGCAGTACACGTGCTTAGGCAATAATCTACCGTCTGTCTTAACGTTCTCAGCATCTGCTTTATCAGCGTGAAGTACCGAGTTCATCATGATGCCACATTTAAAAGGAAAGTGATCATGTGTGCGGAGATGGACAAAAATCTGGCCGCATCGCGGGCGTCCGGAGAATCCGAAACTTGCGTTCAGGGCTGGCGCAAACAGAAGGAGAGAATTTTCGCCAGCAAAGCAATGCGGAGCAGTTTCAGTGGACCGAAGCAGGACGTAATCTGCGACGATCTACTTCAGCGATACGATAGCCTTGGCCCTATCTTGAAAGCAATCTGCGACGGAGAAAGTCCGCCGCGCGCCATGTTTTCGCCGCTTATAGGTCGCGTTGAAGCAAGAGGCACGATAGCACGAAGGTCAATTCGCTCACCGCGCTCCTGTCACTAGAGCGTTTTGACAGTTCGTTTCCACGGTCAACGAGCGAGATGTGTTCATGTTTGCTTGTGTGCGCGTGACACCGTACTTGTTAATTTATTTAGTAAGCAAATACGGAACCTACAGCATGGTGACAGCGACGGCAGAAATGCACCTGGAGTGTCAATTATTGCAATAAAATTGTTGTTTTCGTTATAGTGCGGTACCGCTTATAGTGTGGATATTCGTGACTCCGGCGACTTACGTTATAAGCGGTCTACACTGTACCTGGTAACAAGGTGCACAAAAAATTCCAGAACATACCGATCATTCACTTGGCAGTATCTTCCCGATTCCCGAACCAAATGCGTGCCTGCTTTTCATGTGTACAAAGTAAAAAATTAGTGTAGAAATGACAATAAAGCTCCTAAACAAAGTAGAAATCTAACACGCACCCGATATTTCAGCAAGAAAAATGGGCAAGGGTCTTTCTTCTCTTACTTTCACATCTCAGTATGACCAAATGCTGTTCTTGCAATGTCGTGTAAATGGCTAGGGCCCATAAACAAAGAGAGAGAGACTGTACTGCACAACTTTGCTTCAATTCTGCCAGCGCAGCATGGCATCTTCCGCTATGATCCAGTGCACAGACAGATGACCATTAAACTTTACTTTGGCATATGTTTTGCACAATAACAAGCTGTTTTCTAAGGTCAGCTTCGCCGCAATACAGCTGTGTTATGCCACAAAGCATAGATGCAATCAGTGCACGTCTGCAACAGTGCACTAGGTTGTTTCCAGTGAAATTGCACTAGGTTTACAAATACTGATGCCGCAACGAGTTTGAAAGCTGCCATATCAAAGAAAATGAGACAGCAAGCTGCGTCCTACCCTGCCATCTCTTGGCGTTCCAGATGACCACAGTGTTGTCGACACTGCACGACGCAAGCCAGGAGTCGAATGGAGACCAGGCCAGATCCAGGACATCTGCGAATGACATTGTAACAGTGCTTTATTGTGATAGCATTTATATGAACATTCAAGGTTGAGTTTCCGCCGTAGTGCTGCCACAGTATCCACGGTACATGCACGGCCTTCCCGTGGAGGCTTAGAAGGTCTCCAGAGATTGAAGAGGTGTGCAGTGCATTTCGCTGCACAAACAACGAAGCTAAATGGACGCATTGTCATGCTCGGCTCTATCAATTACGCAATGCATCCAGGGCAGTTTTCTCCCTCCCCTTGCTGGCATGGGTGTTGTATGCACAAACACTAGTGTTCATGATGAGCAGTTGGTGTGCATACAGTAGTCCGAGCGGAATGAACACTAAACTTCAAGCTACAAAGGCCGACTGCCTTCCTTCGGTCTCATCTCATGCACCATGGCCGTGTGATGCCTGCAATACTGCTGGCGGCAGTTCTCATGCCAGCGTTGCGAGACATCTAAAAGCTGAGAGAGTGCTGTTTTGAGCTGCACAGCGTCAGTTAGGTTGCATTCTATGCCGCACCAACATGTCACCCCCATGTATTGTTAGAACACCGTACGAGGAACTTGAGTTCAATGCTATATCTTGCCATCACTTCAAGCCCCAGTTTACTGAAGATCCCCAGAATGATAGTCGGCCTGGTGCAACGAATGACGCCAGATAAAGGAAACACAGCATTAGACCATAAGCTGATAAACCTCAAGGTGAGCTGCAGTTTCAGACTCACTTTGACATCTCGGTACGACCAAATGCTGTTCTTGCAATGTCATGGCTAGGGTCCATAAACAAAGAGAGAGACTGTACTGCACAACTTCGCTTCAATTCTGCCAGCACAGCATGGCATCTTCCGCTATGATCCAGTGCACAGACAGATGACCATTAAGCTTTTCTTTGGCCATATTTGGATCAGTGAAATTCGAACACAATTGAAGCACTAACTCAATGACCAGCCGTTGTTCTTGCAACATGTTGTAAATAGTGAGCAGGGATGGGACTGCCCAAAGGCATTCAGAGCAATTTTTGGAGCAAGTAAAATTTCGTTTTGGAGAAGTTTGGAGCAGACAAAATTGCATTTTGGAGCAACTTAGAGCAGAGTAAGTTAGTAGAAGCTTACCTCCAGAATGGCCCCTTAGTGTGCTGACACACTTCCAGTGCTCCACGTTGGTCTTGCCTCCCCCACCAAACATACCAGAGGAGCTCATGCCGTACCTAGGAGGCGGAAATGGGAGTTACATTAGCAACAAGCATCCAAATGAACCAATGCGCCATGGAGGTCAGTAGTAACTACCTTAGGGATGAAGGCATTCACTGAAGAGTAGTCAGCAAAGGAGGAGTCACACCAGTTTGCAACGCTGCCTTCCCATGCTATTTTCTCACCTCTCAATATTTAGGATGCAACAATGAAAACAAGCCCTTTCTTACACTGAAGAAGATTGCAGTCACATCAATGAGGGCTGAATGTAGGTAACATAATGCATGCTACAGAGAAATGCCTAAAGGAAAGCATTGTTTTCAAATGCTTTCTGAAAGAAACTGCCCTAAACAGTCAGTCAAAAAAGAAAAAATTTACCGACAATTACGATACTCCCTAATGTGAAATTTGAGCGCAGCTCTATGCATGTTTTCTGTTCACAATATATTGGCTGGCGCAGACAATCAGTCTCATGAGGCATGTTAATCATGTGGCATGGCTCGCTAATCTGGAGATTGTGAGAGCCAGCACGTGGGTGACGTGCGGGCGCGTTTCACAGCAGCCACTGCGGCCGACGCACGCTACTCTGGCATCATCTCTTAGCCATCATTGCCAAAGTATTGGCTCCTGTACTGTGTGCTCTTTCTGGGCTGCATTCGAGATCAATATTGGGTATTGGAAAAGTATACCTTACAGGTTGTAATTGAATTTGACATAAACAGTCATGCTTTCCATTAAGAAAATAGCATGGAATCTTCCACAACATTAAAATGTAATGCTAAACCATCATTCAAGCAGTCTCTTGTGTCAACATTTGAGTAGCCTGGAGTGCAGGTTCCTGTGGTGATCTTCATTCAATTATGGCTGTTGTCCCAACTATTTTGAGGAGTTCAGTAGCTACATCGTGAATATTGTTTGGCAGCACTACCCAACAGGGAGAGAAGTTACAATTATAGCACCAGATGATGAAAAGAAACAATCAATGAGTGAAAAAGAGCCTTACCGTCCTATCATCCATATCATGATAACCTTGTCATCACCACCAGAGGCGAGGTGACGACCATCTGAGGACCACCGGACGCAGTTGACGCATGCCAAATGGTTGTCCATCTGACACAGCAGCTTCGGTACCGAATCGCTGAGCTCCTCTTCCTCCCTTGCCACAGGAGCCATGTTCCATACGCAGATCTGGCCACAGTCCGAGCCTGTTTGCCCATTGGTACAAGAACAAAAAAAAAAGAGTAAGTTCCTTTCTGGTCATGTTCTTGTATTGACCAGCACCAGAAAGTGCCTCGTTTTTGCGTAACTGCTATTTATGCGATCAAAAAAAGGGGACGGAGGCACAGAAATACTACACTAGTTTCCAAAATAAAGTAACTGAAACCTTTAAATATCTGTTCCTTTTGTTTTTCTTTTGAACACTGGTACGACTTTTGAGACTCAATTGAATGTTCAACATGCAACTCTTTGGCAGGTAAAACAACACGCCTAAAAATGGAGGCCACGACATCACTGGCCCTTTGAGCCACCTGTAGTACAGCAAAAACATGGCTTCTGGTGGTACATTCGACTGCTCATTTTCAAGCACTCTAGAGCATTCTCGCGGTGCAGTTTACATTCAGCTAATCAAAATGGAGCACTAAGAACAGATTAACCTGGTTTATTTAGAGCGCCGTGCTCCAACTCGAAGCACTGTGAGGCGCTCTCGCCTTCATGCTGGAAGCGCGACTGAGATCCGGCAGAAACTTGATCACATGGCTACTCCCATTACTCTGGGAGCACTTAGCATGCTCGGCATCACTGCAAACCGAGTTGGAGCGCGGTAGGAACCAGTCGAATATACCATGAGATTATTCTGTACGGAACAGTGGGAGGGGTGTTGCAATGTGGACACCACCTATAATGATGCACTGAAGAAACTACACCAGCTGCAACCGTGAGTTGTGCAGGTGACTACACAGTATGGCATACCCAAAACTACCTGTCTCCCTTTGACGCGAAGCTCTAACACGGTTTTCAGCACTCACCTTGACCGCCGGTAGCGAATCTGGACCCATCAGGATGGATGTCCACAGAAAATATTGGGTGACCTGGAAATTCAGCATCCATATTAGCATCGCGCACACGATCGGGACGCATATCCGGCACAGCGAAACGCTCGAAGTGACCGGCACACAAAAACTCCAGCAAAATCCAAAAGCCATGTCGGAAAACTTGTGAAGTTATTGGGCTTTACGTCCCTAAGCCGCCCTGTGGTCTACGAGGGACGCCGTAGTAGAGGACCCCGGATTAACTTTGACCACATGAAGTTTTCTAACACGTTGACTTAAGAGAATTACACTACCTTTCTGCCATTGCTACTCGTGAAAGACGTTTGTATGAGCTTTTGAAGTAACCAAGCAAAACACGGAACATCGCCGCTTCCGGATGAAGGACGGCGCCGTCGAGTTGTAACGTAAACGGCGCAACTATGTCTTATCTTTGAGAGTTAAACGTCCTCTATGCTTGTATGCTGTAACACGAAGATATCTACGCCGCTTAGACTCGTTTTTCTAAATGTCGCGCCGTTGGCGACACCGCGGCTCGCTCGCTAACACGTTGTAAACAACAACTAATGTGTCCGCGACATCTCCAATTTATGCCCACTGCGCTGAAATCTCGTGAATTTCGTGTTCCCTCAGTTTCCCACAGCAGTCTCAGAGAACTGCACTTGCGAGCACTGAGGGATCAAACGAAGTCGCGATCGGTCTAGAAGACGCGGTACACCCGTATCCGTAATCACCGGAGCTCTGCAGCAGGATATCGGAGTACCGTCCTATCGTCCACCGTTTTTCCCTTAAGCAGCACTGACCACAACAATAGGTTTAAGTATCGCGCACGAAGAAACCGCTATACACCGATTTTTCCCTTTGTGTCATGCCAATACGAGACCGGCGAGCTTTGCCCATTGATAAACACGCAAATGTAAGCCTAACATTGCTCCTCTACCGCAAACGTACCGTCATGGGTCACCCAGCTTGGCTTTAGCAACTTCATCGTGGTTGCTCCTGCTTCACCACGCTGAAATCTGAGGACCGGGCGAGGCCGAAGTCACTCGCCGTAGCAACATTTGTCACATGCCGAGTCGTCCTCCTTCGGCGTCTGTGCTCGCTTCCATGGTTATGAAT